>NC_137625.1:6916640-6946640 GCF_963280865.1 Gymnoscopelus braueri | reverse complement strand
CTGTACCCGAGTACACATGAATCGCACTCCAGACCACCTTTCCAGGCGTAATCGGGTACGGTACGGTGTTCCGAACGCAGCATTCACACTAATCACAACATCTGTTAAGTGGTCCCGGGTCCGCACCCGGGAATAGTCTGAATTCGCCCGAACATTCATTAGAAGGACCATTACAGTCTCGAGAAGTGTGTTTTCAATGAGTCTAACATGTTTAATATGGAGTTTGAAGTTCAATGGGTTTAAATAGGAGGGAAGAGTTATCATATTCTGATAAAATGTCTAAATATTGAATGGGGCCACATACAAACTGTGAACTTAAGTGAACTATTACACATTTAAACCTGATTTAAAGACTGTTGTACGAAGGACTATAAAGGCATTCCTGGTGTGTCTGTTAGCCCTCTGTTGCAGTGTCTCCTTCCAACAGCATTTCTTCTGCCCTCCTCATGTCTTGTCTCCCTCTATCTTGTTCCATCTCTCCCACGCTCCTGTTCTCTCTCTCTCTCTCTCTCTCTCTCTCTCTCTCTCTCTCTCTCTCTCTCTCTCTCTCTCTCTCTCTCTCTCTCTCTCTCTTTCTCTCTTTCTCTCTCTCTCTCTCTCTCTGTTCTTTCTTTCTCTCTCCCTTCATGGTTCATCTGGCTCTGTGGACACATGAGATGTTTTGTTGTACAATACAGCCTCCTGTTTCTAAGTTACCATCTCTCTCTCTCTTTCGCTCTCATTCTCCTCTCTCTCTCTCTCTCTCTCACACATACACACACACACACACACACACACACACACACACACACACACACACACACACACACACACACACACACACACACACAC
Source organism: Gymnoscopelus braueri (assembly GCF_963280865.1). NCBI lineage: Eukaryota > Metazoa > Chordata > Actinopteri > Myctophiformes > Myctophidae > Gymnoscopelus > Gymnoscopelus braueri. The sequence continues at coordinate 6,945,809 of NC_137625.1, read as the reverse complement.
ACACACACACAGAGAGAGACAACTGGCACCGAAGGGTAAATAAGCACAGGAGTTAAAGAATAAATAATGTCCCCCATACAGCATATACAGTAGGCTACCAATTCATAACACATCTTAAAATGAACACGTTAGAAATGAACACATATCACACAAACGTGTGAGCACAGAGACATGCTATGTTCACAGCACTACAACAGTTAGAAGAAGAAAATAAAATATGTTATCAAAAACAAGACATCAAATTCATTATAGTAAAAAAGCAGCCATTCTCAACCCGAGAGGGTATTTAACATTTGGGGGCCCACAAGATTTTAATGCTAATAATATTATCATTATAACATTCATATTTAAATGATGTGGAAAACTTTTATGGCATTTCTGCCATTAAACCTAGAAAACAATGAGTTTTAGGGTTAGGGTTTTCGCAGTGATACAGATAAATAGGAACTTAAAGTGCTGAACTCTGAAAATGCACATGGCCCACCCACCTGACCTCTTAATGTTCACGTGGGCCCCGATCCAGAAAAGATTTAGAACCACTGAAATCTGTTTGGCTGCTTCACAGATGCATAGCTGTTAGTGGTATACTGTGGCACCATTGTCTGGAAATGTGTCAAATTGGTGCATCATTTCATAAAGTGTGAAACAATATAATCAGTTTTTTGTGTTTGACAAAGCTTGAATTCTTATTGATTATGTTATTTGTTTAATTCTTGCATGCTGCTAAATGTAGTTGGATATACTGTTATGTGTACAATTCCAAGTGCTTGTCAGGGTGGGGGGTCCCCAGTTCAAATATGATTCTTTTGGGGGGGTCACGGCCTGAAAAGGTTGAGAACCACTGCTGTTAGCCAATGTCCAATGTCTAAAAACTCATATACTACACGTATATATGTCCACAAGCTGTTTTTATGAATGCTGCAAGGTTCCAATATTACCCTGTGATGTAGTCACAAAGCATATCGCAGTACACCATGAAATCCTCAGTGCTGAGTGAAAAATCTTACATAGACATGTAGAGAAGCATTACTGAGCCTGACCCACTCACCCTCTTATGTATAATTTATGTATAAAGAGACAGATAATGCTCGTTTAATTAGTTTCTCCTATCTCAGATGACCTTGGAAACGAGATCATGTATATTGTTGCTGTCTTGCAGAAACCACTTATCTCCATCATTTTAAATCTTGTGGGGTTTTTTTTTGCCAATTAATGCCCTATACTCCATCATACTACAGTGTCACACAAAAGTAGTTACAATAGCCAATCTACAAGCTCAAAACGTGTTATGAGGTTGAGGTTTCAACATAGCAGTGATACAGTGTATGTGTATGATTGGCAAGGTTTCGATGCTCTGCGACAATGTCAGGTGTGTGTGAATTAAGAGAATTTAGACAGATGTGGAGATAATAAGGATTCCTAAAGACAACTTTGGATTAGATCAAATGATCAATTAAATAAAAAATTATGTTAATGTATGATTTCTATTAGGTGGACCTCACCACCAAAAGAGATTTTTCATCAACAATATTTTTAGTTTTTAGTTTTAACGCAGACAAAACAAATATACCACCTTGTCAAACATATTTATGGGAGCTTGACTAAACTTTACCAAACCAGAAATTATCCCTAATAATGGAGGAACAGATGGTAAAGTTCTGTTCCAGTGGTGGAAAGTATATTTATTCAAGTACAGTACATAAGTACAAAATTGAGGTACCCTTTCCTTACTTGAGTGTTTCCAATTTTCAATACTTTATACTTCTACTCCATTACATCTCAGATGCAAATATAGCATTTTTTACTCCACTACAAATATTTGAAAACATTAGTTAGTAGTTACTTTGCAGATTTACTCAGATTATTAATACACAACATACATTAACCACTTTAGTCCTTTTTTTTGTGCTATTTGAAAATAGTAGGTCTGCAAGCTTACAAATTGTATTACTCTGTATAATGAGTACATTAAGTTATTTTGATGCCAATACTTTTGTATTTTTACTGGTATTGCAACTTTTACTTAAGTAAAACAACATGAGTGCTTCTTCTTCCTCCACTCCAATGCTTACGTACCTTTCAGTGGCAAAACAGCAGGGAAGGAAACAGGAAAGTCATAATTTCTCATCTTCTGTCCTCTCTCTCATCTTCTCTTCTTTCCCCCCCTCTTATTCTCTCGTTCAAACACCTCCGCTATCCCCAGATGCTGTCTCACCGTCTGGACAGACAGAGACAGAGAGAGAGGATCAGCCCTGTCCTCCGCCTGCGAGGTATTCCAGCCAACTGAGCTCTCACTGGAGTGGAGAGACGAAGAAAACATAGGGAGGGAGGAGAGAGAGAGAGAGAGAGAGAGAGAGAGAGAGAGAGAGAGAGAGAGAGAGAGAGAGAGAGAGAGAGAGAGAGAGAGAGAGAGAGAGAGAGAGAGAGAGAGAGAGAGAGAGAGAGAGAGAGAGAGAGAGAGAGAGAGAGAGAGAGAGAGAGATATGAAGCTCAAGGAAAGAGAAAGCAAGGGAGGGAGGGAGCTACTGCATGTTGCCTTTGAGTGGTGCAAAGCGCACATAAGCAGAGCAACTGGCAGCCTCTGTGTGTGTGTGTGAGATTTTTTTTAGGAAAGTTTGACAGCTGGCCATTTAACAGCCATCATTCTCTAAAGACAAAGTAAGAGAGAGAGAGAGAGAGAGAGAGAGAGTTTATCAAATGTAGCGAATATCATAAGCACCAAGTATATTCCGAGAAGGTGAGAAAGGCAGAAATAAAGGAGAGTACACACATAAAGCGCACGCAAGCACATACTGTACGTTAGCTGTTAGGGGTCAGTGACAATAAAGATTAGTTCACACCAAAGATTCACAACGAGCCACAACCGTTTTAATACATATTTTTACATCGTCGTATGACGATGTTGTGAGCCGAGAATATAGGCAATCTACAGTACAAGCTCATAACACATAATGTGCGCGACGCGTGTGAGCTTGTAGATTGCCTATTTTCTTCTAATAGGGAATAATAGGGATGCTAGAGTTCAACTGGTTAATGTAAAGACAGAAAAGGTCCTATCACCAAAAATTGGCCTGTAGTAACTCCAAGGACCCCTAGGGGTCTCGGACCCAGCAGAAAGAATTTCCCCTTTAGAGCAGAAAGCATGGCAAAAACAACAGAGGCTATCAATATTAAGGAGAATACAACAGGATCACAGGAAACCGAAACACCCAGTACATGTAGGTAGATAGATAGATAGATAGATATATACTTTATTGATCCCGAAGGAAATTTGTTTTGCTCAACGGCTCCAGTGCAATACATTCATACAGAGGCCAATAAAAAAGAAGCATGGTAAACATTTTAAAAAAACATTACACCAATGGGAATGAATGAATGCATTAATAAAAAACTATCAGTTATAAGCAGTTAAAAAACCTAGGTAAAAGCATTTAAAAGAGCACAGCTAAAAACAAATAAATATATATAGATCAGCTGGTCAACCCCCTCCCCCTCCCTCCTCTCTCCCCCAGTGCATCATTATGCAGCCTAATGGCCCTTGGGATAAAAGAGTTCCTGAATCTGTCCGTGCTACACTGCAGTGATCGGAGCCTATTGCTAAAATTGCTCTTCTGTGCATAAAGTGCTGTGTGCAGTGGGTGGCTGGCATCATCAAGAATGGACACTGCCTTGGCCAGGGTCCTCCTCTCTGCCATAGCCACCACTGACTCTAGCTCAGTCCCAGTCCCTATGACCTTGCCGGCCCGCCTAATCAGTCTGTCCAGTCTGACTGTATCTCTCTGTCTGGCATTACCTCCCCAACACACCACAGCATAGAAGACAACACTGGAAACCACTGACTGGTAAAACATCTGCAGGAGCTTCCTGCAGATGTTAAAAGAGGCCAGTCTCCTCAGGAAATACAGCCTGCTCTGACCCTTCTTATAGAGACTGTTCGTGTTTGCTGACCAGTCCAGTTTATGATCAAGCTCTACTCCCAGGAACTTATAGGACTCGACCACCTCAACCTCCACCCCCCCGATGGAAACTGGTTGTGGGGTGGGGCGGGTTCTCCTGAAGTCGATAACGATCTCCTTGGTCTTGGCGATGTTTAGCTGTAGCTTGTTCAGCTGGCTCCAGCCCACAAAATCCTCTATCACTTTCCTGTACTCCCCCTCCTCCCCCCCTTAATACACCCGACGATGGCTGTGTCGTCGGAGAACTTCTGCAGGTGGCACATCTCCGAGCAGTGTCTGAACTCTGCTGTGTACAGGGTGAAGAGAAGGGGGGCCAGCACAGTCCCCTGTGGGACTCCTGTGCTGCAGATGATAGTGTCGGATGTACAGTCCCTCAACCTGACATATTGTGGTCTGTCGGTGAGGTAGTCCATGATCCAGGACACAAGTTGTGGGTCAACATGCATGCTGGTCAGTTTATCACGTAATAGGGGGGGCTGTATGGTATTAAAGGCGCTTGAGAAATCGAAAAATAGTATCCTCACCGCACCACTTTCCCTGTCCAGGAATGTGGAGGCCCGATGAAGTAGGTATAGAATGGCGTCCTCCACCCCCACCCTCTCCCGATATGCAAATTGCAGGGGATCCTGGGCATGTTGCACCTGGGGTCTGATAAAGTGGAGAATCAGCCTCTCCAGAGTCTTCATCAGGTGAGAGGTCAGCGCTACAGGTCTGAAATCATTTAGTTCACCATGGCGCCCCTTCTTAGGCACCGGAACGATGCATGATGTTTTCCACAGTGTGGGAACCTTCCCCAGCCTCAGGCTCATGTTGAAGATGTGCTGAAGAGGGTCTCCAAGCTCAGTGGCACAGGCCTTCAGTAGCCTTGGACACACCTTGTCGGGGCCAGCCGCTTTCCTGGGACGGATTCTCCGCAGCTCTCCTCTGACCTGGTCTGCTGTGATGAGACGGGGGGTGGGGGGAGGGGGGGTGAACAGTCCATGTTCAGTTTGGGAGGAGAGGGGGGGAGGAGGGGGTGTGGAATTGGGGACTTGATGGGGGGCGGGAGGGACAGGAGGGGGGACAACCCCGGAGTCAAACCGGTTAAAGAAGGTGTTAAATTCATTTGCCCTCTCTCTGCTCCCCTCCACTGCACCCCCATTCCCCTGTTTGAGGCCTGTGATGGTCTTCATGCCTTTCCACACTTCCCTCATGTTGTTCTCCCTCAGCTTCCTCTCCACCTTCCTCCTGTAGATGTCCTTAGCCTTCTTAATACAGTGCCTAAGCTCCTGCTGTGCGCACTTCATCTCCTCCTGGTCCTTGTTTTTAAAAGCCCTCTTTTTCCTGTTCAGAACAGCCTTCACCTCACTGGTTACCCAGGGCTTGTTGTTGGCGAAGCAGCGCACTGTCCTGACCGGAACAACCACATCCAGACAAAAGTTCATGTAGCCCGTCAGGCAGTGTGTTAAGCCCTCAATGTCCTCACTATGTGGACCCTGCAGTACACTCCATTCAGTGGACTCGAAGCAGTCTCTAAGGGACTCCTCCGCTTCTGGGGTCCACTTCCTGAAGGACCGTGTTTTGACGGGCTGCCTTTGAACTAGTGGAATGTACTGGGGCTGTAGATAGACCATGTTGTGGTCGGACTTACCCAATTGGGCGAGGGGGGTGGCCGTGTATGCCTTTTTGATATTAGCATACAGCAGGTCAATAATCCGGTTTTTCCTGGTTGGACAGTCCACAAACTGATGGAAGGCAGTAAGTGTTGAGTCCAGGGTCACGTGATTAAAGTCTCCCGATATGACAATAAAGGAATCTGGGTGCTGTGTCTGTAGCCTAGCAACAGTTGAGTGTAGCGTCTCACACGCTGCCCCTGCGTCAGCCCTCGGGTGGATGTAAACACAGACGGCAATAACGTGTGATATTTCCCTAGGAATATAGTAGGGTCTTAGGCTAACAGCTAACAGCTCTATATCGCTGGAGCAGATGATCTCCTTCACAGTCACATGGCCCGGGTTACACCATCTGTTATTAACGTACAGTATAAGACCCCCACCTTTCGTCTTCTGACACACTTTGGTGTCTCTGTCCGCCCTCACGAGACTGAATCCCTGTAGCTCCGCAGCGGTGTCTGGTTTGCGGCTAGTTAGCCATGTTTCCGTCAGTATGATCAGGCTGCTTTCACGATATATCCTCTGCGTCTTGACCAGCCCTCGTAATTCGTCCATTTTCATACTGGTCAGCACGTTCACATTTCCCATTAACACCGAGGGAATGGATGGCTTATACTGCCGCCGCTTGTTGTTTGTTAGCCCGGTCTTCACCTTGGCACCGGCTCTACACCCCCGGTATTTCCTCCTCAATTCCCCGGGGATCGGGTGGCGGGTGCCGGCGTGTCCCGTTTTCCTAAACGCGAGCAGATCACCTCTCGAATAAACGAGGTTACTGCCGCTGCGATAAACAATGTTTTTATCCATAGGATATATAAAGAGCCAAGGAAACAAAAAGTCCCTTATAGGAAAAGAAAAAGCTCACAAAAGACACTCAAACAAGAAAACACTCAGAGCAGATGAAACAGCAGCCTGCTCGCAGGCGCTCACTAACGCAATGAGATGCACTTAAATGGTAAGACTCCAGGTAAAAAGGTAAGACTCCAGGATTCCCATCGATCTATATGGCCTCAATCCTTCACTTCCTCTCGCATAAAATATGATGTTCACCTAACCCCGGCACATTCTAATGACCTTCAAAAAGCAGCGGGGGATTCGCACGAACACAGCAGGGTGGTGGTATATGTGTCCACACATGAATCATGTGCGACTCAAATTTGTGTGCATGCATGTATGTCATTCCGCCGACCCCCACCTGGGGGGGTCTGTGCATTGTCACCTATCCTGTAATTCAGTGATTCTCAAGGACCCCCCAAATGAACATGTATTTGGCCAAAATGTTTTAAAAAATATTGCAAAAGTTTTCATTTTCAAGATTGTTTTGAAAACAGCCGATGTACCAGGGCCGGATCTAGGCATATAGGCAAGGCATTTGGGGGGGCAATGCCCCCCCAAATGCCCTGACTGCCCCCGCCCAACTCAGCAGAGGGGGAAGAGGGGACCCCACGCTCGCCGGGTAGAGACGGTCCACGGGCCGCCCGGAGCTCCGAGGCGCACCTCCAGGGCAGGGAGGGGACTCGTCCCATCTGGTACCCAGGAAGGGTGGCCCCTCTCACTGGATCGGTTCGCAGTGAGAGTGTGAAACGGCTGGGATGAGGATCAGCATCTCTAAATCTGAGTTCTCAGCAAGAAACCGGTGGATTGTCCACACCAGGTAGTGAATGAGACCTTACCCCGAGGGAAAGAGTTCAAGTATCTCGGGGTCTTGTTCACGAGTGAGGGGAGGATGGAGTGGGAGATCAGCTGGAGAATCGGAGCAGCAGGAGTGGTATTGTGTTCGCTGTACAGCACCATTGTAATGAATGCTGGTCAATCTTCGTTCCTACTCTCACCTGTGGTCATGAATGTGATCGCAAGATCACAGTAGTTAAGAAATTAAATTGTCCAAGGACATATGCATGTATAGAAAATGTATTTAGAACGTTACTTGGTAACTAACTATACATTCCTCATTTTATTGTTACCAAGGTGATTGCATGCATAGTTTTTTCAAACAAGGAGAATTCTATTCACAGCTGCTTGGTGTGGTAGAAATATTTATATGGCAGTATTACTTTGTATTCATTTATATGTCACTCATTTGATTGTAAACCTTTGTATTAGACTGTTCTACTCTAGGGTTGCAAGTTAATCAATTATGAAACAATCAATTATTTAATAAAATATTCGTAAAATGATTGTATATCTGCAACACTGTTGTACAATGTACTATGAAATAGAGCTTGAGTGGTTAATCAGACTAATCCATTTAGTCTAGTATTAAAAGCAGTCAATTATAAACCTACTAACGCTTCTGACGTGTAGGCCTATGTACCTTGCCCTAACGTAGAATGAACAGAACTCATCCAATCACGATCGAGGACTGGAGCTATCCGTTGTTAAAGGTTCCATTTTGCACAGGTGGGTTATTCTGATGGCATTACCCATCTTTAACCCCTATATCGTCTCTGTCGGGTGTAAACCTCTTATGTCCAAATTCGCTTTGCGCCGAATTTCGAACTTGTATATCTGCTATTTTTTATGAAAGTAGCATTCATTTATGAAAAAAAGTTAAAATATGGAGATAAGAGGTTTCTGGCCGACAGCAACAATATGCTTGTTACACACACTGTCCCTTGAGGGGTCAATGCACTGGGGCAGCCAAGAGCTGCATCTACAACCTGCCTCTACATTAGCGATGTGCTGTGTGCAAGTAGGGCACAAGGCCAGTCAGCACATCATACCTGCAGTGAGCTCCCCTGTATACATAAACACAATGAGCTATGCTCCATTTTTACGGGCTGTCTACAAAAGGGTTCAACTTCAACTTCCATGACAGACGTAGCCTGATTATCAGCCTGAAGCTGCGTGGAGCTTCAGTCTGAAATTGGCTGCAATGTCCGCGATTACCAGGGGGAGGGGATTCAAATCTCCCTAAACCAATCACAAGAAATCCACGGATCCGCCCACATCTGACGTCATCGCACAACTTGTTTTAGCAGATATTCGCTGATTGGCTTGTCGTTAGACCACCCCCACCTCCGACTCTGATTCGACAGATTTTTCTTTGATCGTGAAAAGCCATAGGCTCACATTATGACACCAGACCAAGAGGAGCTCACTCAGAGAGTGGGCGGGGTCTATGGTCTGGAACCAGGCTTTGACAGACGCTCTGTCTCTCTGAATAGCGTGGATGATTAGTGATTTTACTGATTTACTCTGTGTGCATCGATTAATTTGATGCACACGAGAGCAGCGTGCTGCACTCAGCACTGTAGCCTTGGGAATCAAAGTAGACCCCCTGGACATGGCGCTAGTATGTCACACTTGTCACAGGGACTTACACTCAATTACCCTTCAATGCTGAGTGCCATGCAGGGAGGCATTAGGTACCATTTTATCCTTCGTTATGGCTCGGCTGGGGATTGAACCCTGACCTCGATCTCAATCTCAGAGCGGACACTCTAACCACAAGGCCACTGAAGATGGTACTCAGCCAAGTGGTGTACTGCTAATGTTCACAGTGTTGTGGAAGAAAAAGCCTTGGAAAAGTAATTTCTCCAAAGAACAAACTGATGTCCTTGTGCGGGAGGTCAACAACAACATCTACAATCCCTCAAACAGACCACCAAGAGCAGATTATGTCAAATTATCCTGGGATGAAATAACTAATCCATTGAAGGACCACTTTGGCCATTTTCTATAATTGCTCATTATAAGATGGCACCATTTCTATCTAATCACTCTATGTCTCAGAGGAGGGCTGTGGACAGATCAGAAACCTGCTGACAGGGACCATCATGTCAAACAAGATTTCATTTTTTGTTTTGTTTATTAATGCATTCATGTATATTTGCATTGATGCATTAACTGAGGCTGCCAATGACGAGATGTATCATCATTTGGCTCAGACACCGCCAATGATGAGATTGTGTTTTCAGTGGTTTTTACGATAGAGGGCGCTCTTCCGCAGTCTGTGAATGACTATGATGGTGATGATGATGAATGGTACACCCAGAAATCACGTGATCACAACAAAATGAAGCTGGTTTTGTGAAGTGTTATAGGATTTATAAAAGTCACATTTTCTCTGCTTTCTGTTGTTTTTGGCGAAAACAAGCCACATTCAACTGCCCACAACTATGGAATGGATTATCCCGATGGCACGCTCCCCCCCCCCCCCCCCCCCCCGATTCTCCGAGGCCCCCCTACGTCTTTTGAGGTGATCACAAGGTGGATCGCTGTGAAAAATAATGTTCAATGATTTTTCAAAGCTTAGTAAAAACGCTTCAAATCGCTGACAAGGGCAGCTATAGAGCAATGTTTTAACTCTGGCAGTGAAAGAGTTAATTGTTTCATTTATTAAGTCGCTTCTATTTCAGCATCCTAACTTTCCAGGAAGAGAAAAGGCTGTAGTTTCTATTAGCTTGGAATCCCCATCAATGTCGTCACTGGTAGGCAGGTTTCTGAACTGTCCACAGCCCGCCAATGAGACACAGAGTGAGTAGACGGAAATTGTGCCATCTCATACTGAGCATTAGTGAGGAGGACCAATTATACGAAGATAAGGTTGAAAATGGGTGAAGTGCTCCTTTAATGTCTGGCACTGGTCCTCTGAGAAGCGTTACTTGCCAAATAAACATAGAATGACTGTGGTCGTGCGGTGTGCACCCAGGTGGATGTCTGCTCAGTGTCTGCTACTCTGCTTTATATATCCACAGGGACCAACAGTGGACCATGAGCAGACATCCGCCCAGGAGGTCCGTGCAGCAGTCATTTGTTTGTGTCCATGCACACCTGTCCTTGTGACCTGTGCACGAGGAACGTCTATAAAATGGGGCTGGTACACTCTGAGCATGCCTTGAGTACAGTGGACTATGAAAGGCAAAATTACTCTGTTTTAAACACTACATGCTCACGTAGATTAATCGATTTATTAAGTAGGAGGTTTATATATCGACAAATCGGCATGAAAAAAATCAAGTATACAATCATTTTTTTATAATCGACTAAATCGATAGTGTCCACATTAAACCACATTAACAAAAAATGTAAGTGGTTTAAATGTGTCATTGTTTGTTTATGTTGTGCAGTGCACATTACCTCATGCAAAGTTTTAATACATTTCGCTTCCAAATTTGCGGATACAATATAAATTGTTCCATCTAAGTTTGGTTTGCACCCCGTTGGAAAAACACAGCAGGACTCTGGTCCTGTCACCACTCAATCACAGTTTAGCCAGTTTAGTGAGTGAGCCGCTCACTCATTCTATCCACTGTTTCTAATGACAGTTACTCTACACCTCCATTCATTCTATACACTTTTTCTACTGGTAGTTACTCTTCCAGACCTCCATTCATTATATCCACTGTTTCTACTGACAGTCCTGTTCACGTTGAATATAGATGACTGTAGGAGCTCAGACCCTGAGATGCTGTTCATCAAGTATACTCTGACGACACAGTTATTATTGGCACAACTAACTCCAACAACCGTATCAGTGGGGTAATCGACAGATTTGCAGAGTGGTGTGAGAACAACTTCTTGGATCTAAACGCCAGCAAACTAAGGAAATAATGGTGGACTTTAGGCATGACCCGCCCACTCTCCCTGTCCCTGGAGCTAAATAGCCAGACAATAGAACGTGTTGAGGAGTATAAATACCTTGCACTACCATGGATGACAAGCTCACCTTTAAGACCAACGCTAAGAACATTCACTCCAAGTGCCAGCAACGCCTGTTCTCCCTCAGGAAAATGAGGAAGCTTCAGGTCCGACCATCAATTCTGCAAGCTTCCTACAAGTCGTTTGTGGAATCCATAATGACCTTCAACATCACAGCATGGTTTGGTTTGATGTGTGCTACTGCTACCAACCTGAAACCTCTCGACAGGACTGTAAAAATCAGTGGTAAGATCATTTGGGATGGTCAGTGAAGAAGGCCTCTAAAATAGCTGAGGATAACACACTCACATTACAGCCTCCTGCCCTCAGGCCGTCAATATAGAGCCTCTCCATTCACCGAAAGGGACTAGAGCTAGCTCTGACTGTACCTACCTCTATCCGACTGCTGAACGTACAGGTCAGGTGGATCCCGGACTTTTTACCGGACTGTTGTAGATCCATATGGATCTACAAAGTCGATGGTAGGTCCTCACTGGGACACACCTGTGTAGGACAACAGCTAATTAGGCCTTCTCTGTGTCTCTTTGTTTCACAACTACACCCTGAAGAAGGTGCAAGTCGACTGGTGTATTTTAATGTCTTTAGCCCAAATATAATAACGGCCTTTTGATATGATCATGATAACTAGCGGCAGTGGCTCAGGGGTAGAGTGGCCGGGTAGAGTGAACTGGAAACCACAAGGTTCCCCAGTTCGATCCCGGGCTGGGGGGCTCCCCCAGAGTTAGTGTCGAAGGGTACTTGAGCAAGACGCTGAATCCCTAATTTCTCCCGATGAGCAGGTTGGTGCACAATCTCTGTAAAGCGCTTTGGATAAAAGCTCTATATAAATGCACCATTTACTTAGTACATAGTTGTGTTATGATATGTAGTATTTTTTTGTATTGATCTGGGTATCTGTGTATTGTGTCTGTAGGTTTTTAACCAGTGCACAAAGTTCCGAAAGGAAAATAAAGTAATTTGAAGTGACGTAAAAAAAAATGTTTTAAAGCTCAAGGGAGTGAAACAGACAAGCATAATATAAAGTAGGTTTGTGTGATTTTGCAGACTAACTGGGTTCTCCAGGCTAGTACACCGTAGGAGGATGCAAATCATGATCCTGGGTGACACCCAAATAGCAGTGCAGCTCCCTTGCTGCTCACACCTCCTCCCACACCGGTGCACGATGAGTCCCCAAAACACCACACGCACACACACACACACACACACACACACACACACACACACACACACACACACACACACACACACACACACACACACACACACACTTGAAATATTTATTTATGTCCACATAAACAGAAGTACAGGATGTACAAAGGACATAAACACTGCCAGTGCAGTCAGATAATGGGAAAACAGCCAGTTACAAAGTGCATATAAGGCAGAGCATTGTTACATACAAAAAAAAATATGTTGGCAATTGGCATACTTGTCAAACACAGCGGACAACAATCATGGGTAAAGGCAACAACGCCTCCACCAAATTGAGCAGCTTCCTATAATAGCTGATATTGAGCAGTACCTTGTTAATTGTTTAGCCCTCCTTTTGGAGAGGCCGGCCATTTGATCGGCCAGTACCTCCACGCCTGCTGCCTGCCTGCCAGCCTGCCAAATAAACAGCCACACCATCCCTAAGTTTACATTATTTAGTTTTTTTGGATTCAACGTTGCTTAAAAGACGTTTGCTTGTAAATCTGGTTCTGACTGAGTTCTGCTTTTGTGTCCTAAGCTACAACACACCCTAACAGTGATACATGTAGATATGCATTCATTTGAAGCAAATTTAAAAGGTCAGCAAGTTCAAATAATTTGATTCCCATGACATGATAATAGATTCTAGTGTAATATCAATATTCATCATGTGTAGGCAATGAAAGGCTTCAGTGTCCGACTCAATGACACTAAGGACACTGTTTTTGGTTATCTCACACACACACACACACACACACACACACACACACACACACACACACACACACACACACACACACACCTTTAGCCTGCGCCCACCCAAACAATGGCAACAGCTTCGAAACCTATAAGCCACTGCTCCAACATGCAGTGCGCCTAAACCTTGTATTTATTCATAATTGTGCATTCTCTCTATATTGTAAAGATTACTATCATCATTATTCTTCTCCTCCAGGGTGTGTGTGTGTGTGCGCGTGTGTGTGCGTGCGTGCGTGCGTGTGTTAAAATACTCGACCTCCAGGTCATGTTATTCCCTGCTACAGGAACACAGTGAAGAGCATATAAACACTTCCGGACAGACACATCTCAGACAAGACAATCACTCTCCATGTTTCTTTCTGTGTGCTCTCTCTCTCTCTCTCTCTCTCTCTCTCTCTCTCTCTCTCTCTCTCACATCCACCCTTCTTCTCTCTGTTGATCATTTTCTCTCCGTCTTGCTTCGAATGTCTCTATTTTCGAAGTCCAAAACAGGGCTTAAGTGGGTAATGCATGTTTTGTAATAATCTAATCAGAAGTAACTAGTAACTAGGTTTTAAAATAATTGTAGTGGAGTACAATATTAAGCCTCTGAGATATAGTAGAGTATAAGAAATGAGTAATGGAAATGGAAATACTCACGTGAAGTATTAATAAGTATCTAAAAATTGCAGTCATGTGCAGCGCTTGAGTACTGTACATGTACTTAGTTACTTTCCACCACTTGCCGATCCCTTTATCTCTGTCTTGCTGTCTCCCTCTGGCTTTCTTTCTATCTACATCTCTTTCTCCATATTCACCATTTTCCAACTTCTATCTTTTTCTCACTCATTCTTCTGTTATTCACTGTCTCTATCTTATCCTCCCTCTACCCTTCTCTCTCTTTCTGTATGTGTGTGTGTTTCCCTCTTAATAAGCCCTCTGTTTAGAAAGGGAGGTTTTAAAACATGCGAGCGTATCTCCAAAAGGGCCGTGTTATCAAACAAACTCAGACGGGAGTCTAGGTGACTGCCTCTTACAGTATATAACTAGAGAGAGGAGCATTCAATCAAACAGACATTATATTCAATGTGTCCAAGCACTGTCTGTCCTCTCGCTGAAGGCTTCAGTTTGGATAAAGGCTTAAGACTCGCGCTCTGAGCGTCTTCTACTTTGGTAGCCACGAAAAAGGGAAAGGTTTTAGATGTATTTATTTTATTTGTAAGGCGTGCAGGTCTCCACCAAACACTATTATGTTCAGTTTGCTTCATTTGAACCACTTAAAACCCTATACTTTGTTGACTGGAGTCCCCCATGGGGGTCTATACTTTTACCCACTCCCTTTGCCCCTCACCACCAGATCTCTTTGTGGAAAATAGCCAATCTACAAGCTCACTGTGAGCTGTCTATTTTGACAGAATGTTTGCTTATTTTCACAGAATGTTTCACCAAATGTTTGCTTATTATTGTGAGGGTAAAACGGAGTCTCTCTCTCTCTCTCTGTCTCTCTGTCTCTCTCTCTCTCTGTCTCTCTGTCTCTCTGTGTGTCTCTCTCTCTCTCTCTCTCTCTCTCTCTCTCTCTCTCTCTCTCTCTCTCTCTCTCTCTCTCCTCTCTCTGTCTCTTTCTCTCTCTGATTGAGCTCTGGTCTGACATACACATAATTATGATACATGAGCATATTTGTCCAGACACACCCACAGACAGACAACCTCTCTCTTACTCTCAACGTGTTGAGATGTGCGAGCCAGTATCCCCTGGGTTATTGTATGGGTGAAATAAGCTCTCTCCCACCTACCTTTCTCTCTCTCCCTCTCTTTTGCAATGACCGAGCTGTGGTCTGACAACTTCACACTGTCGTGACATTGCCAAACAACCGGCCTAAAAACACTGATTTGTCCTGATGTCGGACAAGTGTATATTTGGGCATACAGTTTTTCACGATTGTTAACACACGTTTCTCAAAACAATAACGGCTTTCTCAAAACTGCACACACAAAACTGAAAACCTCACACACAAAATGCTAAACCCTACACTCCCTTCGCAAGATGACTCTTTGCCTTCAAATCTCTTAACTGTTCACAAAATGGAACTCGTGTTTTCATTTGGTACACACAGCCATATTTTCAAATGACACACACATACCATTCATTACAGTACACACAACTAAGCATTTGCTGCACACTACCAAGCATTTACTGCCTGGGTGACACCCAAATAGCAGTGGCCAGAGGGCCTCATCCACATCACAGGCAATGTTTTCGCTGTCCAAGCAGCGTTGGAAGAAACGCCTTGAGTGGCGCTCTCTGTGGGTTCCGTTCATATACCTTCCACCTCCAAGCTGAAAAGAACTCCTCAATGGGATTCAGGAAAGGAGAATAAGGTGGAAGGTACAGAACGGAAAAATGTGGGTGGTCCTGGAACCACGCACGCACCTGAGCAACGCGGTGAAACTCACATTGTCCCAGATGAAAATTGCTCACCAGACTTGAATGTTTAGAGATTTGAATATTTGTGTGTTGTAGGTTGATACTTTGAGATTTTACGTGAGAAGTGTGTGCAACAACTGAACATTGTGTGTAGTGTTTGGACAACAAGGTGTGTTGTAGATTGATGCTTTGAGATTTTACATGAGAAGTGTGTGCAACAACTGAACATTGTGTGTAGTGTTTGGACGACAAGGTGATCATGTAATTGACATCAGAGTGTAAAGAAGGAAAGTCAGAGTCTAATGCAGATAAGGGAGTGTGAAGTAGTGCTAAATTGGGTCGAGCGATTAGTACACGAAGTGAAGGGTGTGCAAATTGTGCCGAATATTCGCTTTTTGTGTGTTAACAATTGTGAAAAACTGTAATACACCTACCTGCCTGCCTGCCACAGACAGACCACTCTGGAGTGTTTTTGCCTCTGGGGGCACAACCTCCTTTTTTGTGTAGAAACAGGAACTCTGTTTGGCTCCTCCCCTTTCTTAGTCCACTTCCTCCCGGGTGCTTCTGTGTTTATTCCTACTAACAGCAACACTACATGTTTAGGGCAGTGGTGCAGACAGACAGACAGACAGACAGACAGACAGACAGACAACTTGAACTTTATAGCAGAGACAATAATAATTTATCAAACACTACAATACTATGCTGCTCTACATGGTACCGTTGCCAGTTCTCAGCCAGGATGCACATTAGTTAGTCGTAGACGTGCTTGTTTACAATATGGGGCGCACTCTGCTTTTTCTACCAAAGTAATTGCTTTACATATAGAATATACAAAGCAGCCATCTCGGCAAAACACATTATTTCAAATATGTTGTGTTTGTTTATTTTCACATGTTTTTTTACGCTGTGGAGACAGACAGATACAGAGATTTGTAGACTTACAGTTATTTCTGAGCGAGCCGTTTGAGCTACTGAAGTGTTGTGTACAGCGCGTTTACCACCTAGATATTCACTCGTTTTCTTTACCCTCCGACGTGCTTTGGCCAACGTCTTTTCAAAACCTTCCAATCGTTCGCTGTTGGCAGAATCAAGCCGTGGTTAGAAAAACGAAAACAAAGCAAAATAAATCACGGCCACCTTGAACTTCTGACCAGTCACACACGACGTGCGTCTAGGAAGGTGTTCGACGACATCATGGAGGTGCCAGTCATACTGTACCAAACAAAGTTCTGAAAGTCACTGCTGAAGTTTTTATGATGTCATTTCATGATTTTCAAGTGGGCCCTGATCCAGAAAAGGTTCATAACCACTGCTATAGAGAATCACATTCACAGCCCTTAAAGCTTAAACTCTTGTAATGCAATCGAGAAACATCTGCTATGGGTGGGAGGCTTCAATTATACATGTCAGCAATATGGCTCCTGCCGGGTGGTGTGTGTGTGTGTGTGTGTGTGTGTGTGTGTGTGTGTGTGTGTGTGTGTGTGTGTGTGTGTGTGTGTGTGTGTGTGTGTGTGTGTGTGTGTGTGTGTGTGTGTGTGTGTGTGTGTGTGTGTGTGTGTGTGTGTGTGTGTGTGTGTGTGTGTGTGTGCATGTCTTGAATGACAAACATACAGAACTCGTTTTGTGATTCAAGTGGAAGAAACAAAATAAACACCTACATTTGCTCTTGGGGTTTTACCTAATTTAGCTCTCTGAAACAAACCCAGATGAAATATTCTTCCTGGAATAGGAATTGTAAACTCTGCTATAATCACTGACCATGGAAATGGAACTTGTTAGATTGTCTCCAGTATACAATTTACAATTCAGGCATTATTTGGCAAACTCTCTCATCCAGAGTGCAATACCGGAGTAAATGACATGAACTCTAGTCAGCAGACAATGGTCGTAAATAGAGTGCCAAGAAAACGGTTTGGTGCTACAAAGAAACCAGGATACCAGGTAAACTAAACATCAAACCTAGCATCTGTCCAAACAACATGCAATCTAAATAACATACATGTGAACAAATAACATATGTGAACAAGTAACCAACGTAAATCTGCATAATACAACTGGCATCTATCAAAAATAGGCAACAAATACAAGGAATGGGGAGTGCTAGGTGAGGTGGAGTCTGAAGAGGTGAGTGCTAGGGGGTTGAGGTGTAGTCTGAAGAGGTGAGTGGTAGGGGGTTGAGGTGTAGTCTGAAGAGGTGAGTGCTAGGGGGTTGAGGTGTAGTCTGAAGAGGTGAGTGCTAGGGGGTTGAGGTGTAGTCTGAAGAGGTGAGTGCTAGGGGGTTGAGGTGTAGTCTGAAGAGGTGAGTGCTAGGGGGCTGAGGTGTAGTCTGAAGAGGTGAGTGCTAGGGGGCTGAGGTGTAGTCTGAAGAGGTGAGTGCTAGGGGGTTGAGGTGTAGTCTGAAGAGGTGAGTGCTAGGGGGTTGAGGTGTTGTCTGAAGAGGTGGTGCAAGAGGGTGAGGTGGAGTCTGAAGAGGTGAGTGCTAGGGGGTTGAGGTGTTGTCTGAAGAGGTGAGTGCTAGGGGGTTGAGGTGTAGTCTGAAGAGGTGAGTGCTAGGGGGTTGAGGTGTAGTCTGAAGAGGTGAGTGCTAGGGGGGTGAGGTGTTGTCTGAAGAGGTGAGTGCTAGGGGGCTGAGGTGTAGTCTGAAGAGGTGGTGCAAGAGGGTGAGGTGTAGTCTGAAGAGGTGAGTGCTAGGGGGTTGAGGTGTAGTCTGAAGAGGTGAGTGCTAGGGGGTGAGGTGTAGTCTGAAGAGGTGAGTGCTAGGGGGTTGAGGTGTAGTCTGAAGAGGTGAGTGCTAGGGGGTGAGGTGTAGTCTGAAGAGGTGAGTGCTAGGGGGTTGAGGTGTTGTCTGAAGAGGTGAGTGCTAGGGGGTTGAGGTGGAGTCTGAAGAGGTGAGTGCTAGGGGGTTGAGGTGTAGTCTGAAGAGGTGAGTGCTAGGGGGTTGAGGTGGAGTCTGAAGAGGTGAGTGCTAGGGGGTTGAGGTGTAGTCTGAAGAGGTGAGTGCTAGGGGGTTGAGGTGTAGTCTGAAGAGGTGAGTGCTAGGGGGCTGAGGTGTAGTCTGAAGAGGTGAGTGCTAGGGGGTTGAGGTGTAGTCTGAAGAGGTGAGTGCAAGGGGGTTGAGGTGTAGTCTGAAGAGGTGAGTGCTAGGGGGTTGAGGTGTAGTCTGAAGAGGTGAGTGCTGGGGTGAGGTGGAGTCTGAAGAGGTGAGTGCTAGGGGGTTGAGGTGTAGTCTGAAGAGGTGAGTGCTAGGGGGTTGAGGTGTAGTCTGAAGAGGTGGTGCAAGAGGGTGAGGTGTTGTCTGAAGAGGTGAGTGCTGGGGGTTGAGGTGGAGTCTGAAGAGGTGAGTGCTAGGGGGTTGCGGTGTAGTCTGAAGAGGTGAGTGCTGGGGGTTGAGGTGGAGTCTGAAGAGGTGAGTTATAGGGGGTGAGGTGAAGTCTGAGGGTGAGTTATCAGACTGCAGCAGAAAATGGGGAGTGAGTCTGCAGTCCTCACTGCAGGGGGAAGGTCGTTCGTTACACAGCTCGGGAGCCAGTAGGGAGAAGAGTCTAGGACGCTTAGAGAGATGTAGGGATGGGAGGGGCAGAAGGCCCATGCTAACTGATCTAACTGTGCGGGGTGCATAGGGGTGGATCATGTACTGGAGGTAGGGGGTGCCATGCCCTTGACACCTAATTTCCACACAGCTGTGAGTGATACGCTGTTCCCTCTATTGTATACGGAAGGAAAATACATTCATTTTACGGCTCAATTGAAATGGTCATTTTTAATTCCTGTGAAGTGCAATTGAATACCTTAAAAGCGCTCTGTAAACAAGCAACTGTGTGCCGGTGTGCTGGCAGGTTGCTCAAAACAAGAGCGATTACCAACAGAAGCATTATTGGGGGATTTTGGCAAATCTTTGGGGAGCGCTACCTACACGTTTACCTGTGTTGCTAATTCCAGGATTGTACGATTGCACGAAGTTATACCTCGTTGTAAAGGTGACTAATCAACGATAAAAATGATATAAAATACAATACCCATTGGTTAACACATACAGTGCCAAGATCCCGTCTACACGTTCTTTCAAATCCATCGCTTGAGTGCCAGGATTCATAAGAGCCTGTTTACACGTTCTTTTGAATTTTCATTGTTTAATCTGTGATCGCACGGCTGTGTTTATTTCTCATCAACACTTTCGTTTTCCACTTACGTCACACTCACCCGGAGCCGGATGTAAAAAAAAAAAAATCATTTCCGGGTCACGTTGTTTTTCTCCGGTGATTTTCGGCCAGAATAAGGAAAAACACGGTTTTTCACACGGTAGAAAAGACAAACGGACAGCTCAACTTCTATTTTCTTTGGTCCGGGTGACTAACAGCCATCGTCGTAGTGTATCACGTCGTTTTCAGGCCGATCAGCGGGCCGGGAATTGTCGAAAACGTCACATCCTTTGAATGACCGGATATGACGTGGGCCTGTTTGGGAGGGGGTGAGCGAGGTGATCAATGTTTGGATGTGCTGCTCTCTACTGGTGGAACAATCGTAGGTGCTTGACAACACAATCAGAGAATGTATTTGAATGAAAAATTACAAAACAAAAAAATTAAAAAACACGCAAATTGCTGGCACAGGGGTGAGTACATTATGAATAAACTCTGGCAGTCAATGTGTTAATACCAATGGGTAATGGGTAACAAAAAGTTCAGAAACGTAACTTCGGTCTATTATTTCTCCCCTTTAATAATTTAAAGGGGAGAAATAATAGACCGAAGTTACGTTTCTGAACTTTTTGTGGGCAGTTTAAGATTAAACAAATTAAAAGTATTAACGAGCTTGTGACTATAAATAATAACCACACTGCATCTACAAGCTTTCCACCCAACAGTGACGATATGAAGATTTAGGGAGGTTGAAAGCAACTCACGATTCCACTTTTTATTGTTGTGTTCATGAGGAACAGGGGGGTGCCATGCCCTTGACTGTCTTGTATCTTGTTTATTTATAGAATGTATTTGATTTATTTATAGTTAGATGTTTTTCTTATTTTTGGAAAATGTTTTGAAATAATAATAAAGAAATGCTTTTGATCAAACGTCAGGTTTGTTGTACTGTGATTAGATGTGCACACATGTGCTGCCACTGACAATCAATGGGTTATGCAGTTCACTTGTTCTACTGGGTAGTTCTAGCCTGACACTCAGC
Organism: Gymnoscopelus braueri; assembly: GCF_963280865.1. Taxonomy (NCBI): domain Eukaryota; kingdom Metazoa; phylum Chordata; class Actinopteri; order Myctophiformes; family Myctophidae; genus Gymnoscopelus; species Gymnoscopelus braueri. The sequence goes on along the minus strand of NC_137625.1, from coordinate 6,925,002 downwards.
CTGAATTTTCATTTCGTTTGGCTCCGTTATTCAGTCTGAAAGCCCTCTCAGTGCAGCTGTTTTCTGAGATGGGACGTGGCCAAAGTGTATCTCTTTGGCGATTGGTTCATTGGTTGGGGCAGCAAGGCCACTGTGGCCGTAGAGCATGCCATTTTTCAAGGGGCACACGGCCAAAGAGAGGGGCAACGAGGGCTATGGCCGTCGCCGCCGCCGTGAAATTCCTGCCCTGGTCCCGACCCATCACCAGTGTTTTCAACTGGATGCGGGCAGCAACAGGAAGCCAGAGGAAGGAAGGCAAAAAGGGAAGAGACGTGAACATGTAGCGAGGTTTGAAGACAACACACGATTCCACTTTTCAATGTTTGCAATCCTAGTAGTTATTGGAGGGCTCTGTGGCAGATACAGTATGTACAACCTGTCTTTTCCTGATATGAAAGATAAAGAGACATTGAACAGTTCCGTACACACACCACACACACACACACACACACACACACACACACACACACACACACACACACACACACACACACACACACACACACACACACACACACACACACACTGTATAGAGGGAGGGAGGGAGAAAGGGATGATTTCCGTTGTTTTTGTGAAAGGGGCAATAAACGTCGCTCTGCTTAACGACTGACAGTTTGACGGCTTCCATATCTCTGTGGGAGAACAGCCCCGCACGAGATGTTGACACATCTCTGCCACACACACACACACACACACACACACACACACACACACACACACACACACACACACACACACACACACACACACACACACACACACACACACACACACACACACTGCTGCTCAGTGTCTTGTGTTTTACACGTGTGATAAAGACAGGTTCCACATTTCTGGTACATCCAATAACCACTGGCCGTGTAAACAGTGGAAAGGGGAATCAATTCTGTCTGTCTGTCTGTCTGTCTGTCTGTCTGTCTGTCTGCCTGCCTGCCTGCCTGCCTGCCTGCCTGCCTGCCTGCCTGCCTGCCTGCCTGCCTGCCTGCCTGCCTGCCTGCCTGCCTGCCTGCCCGCCCGCCCGCCAGCCAGAGTATGTGATTCGAGCGGGGGGGGAATGGCGCTCCACGCTCAAGGAGGCTGTTGTCACACTCGTTATCCGCTCATATTGATTCTCCCCCCCGCCCGGCTCCCTGACCCTGACCCTGACCCAAGAAAGAACTCCATACTCACACCCATCAGCCAACTGGGGGTGTGGCAGCGAGCATGGCCTGTCACAAAAATGGTTTATCATCAAGATTCAAGGTTCAAGGAGCATTATTGTCATTCCATACAGGTACAGAACACATTTTGTTACCTAGGTCCTGGTCATGGCAGAATAAATTACACCTAAACACTACGTAAAACACTACATAATACCTATAGTGCAAATACAGCAATTGCAATTACCCACTAAAATAGCACTTTCCCACTAAAAACGATGCAGTAGCAACAACAGTATTAAAAGCAGCAGCATAAAAAAACAGTTCAGTTCATAGTGCAGAGTTCATGAGTAATCATACAGATCACTAATGCAGTTCATAATTCTCAAAGCTACAGGGATGAAGCTATTCTTTAGCCTGGTGGTATGGCCTTAATACTACGATTTATGAACCCAAGAAGAATTGGCGTATAAAGTGGTCACTGTAAACTGGTCACATCACCAGCAAGTGCTCTGCCTAGTCCGTGGACTATAGCGACTAATAAAGCCTATATTTATGCTGTGCGAGCTTGTAGGTCGGCTATTTGCAACATGCGACACTGTCGTGCCACGAAGTATGACTCGGGCTTTACACTCTTGCTTACAGTTAGAACTCTTTTTAGGTCTCTTACAGTACTTTTCATCTGCATTCTTTTCATCTGTTGTGTTTTTGTGAGTACTGTTTTTCTGCTACATGATGGTTGAGTTTCCCCTGCGGGATCAACAAAGGTCTGTTCTATCCTATTAACTGGTCACACCATTTCATTGTCAACCACAAGGGGGCCACTGGGTGTCATCTACTGTATGTTGGCATGTTGGCTAATGTATGAAGTTGTATTGGCCAGAAGCAACACAACACCTTATGGACACCTTGTTTGTCGCATACAGAAGCAGAAAAGAGACACTGTGTGTGTGTGTGTGTGTGTGTGTGTGTGTGTGTGTGTGTGTGTGTGTGTGTGTGTGTGTGTGTGTGTGTGTGTGTGTGTGTGTGTGTGTGTGTGTGTGCGCGTGCATGTCGTGCAATAGCTTCTCATGTCGTGCAGCCAAAAATAGCTTGTGAGCTTGTACGTCTGCTATTTTTGGCGCGCGACATCATCACACGACGGAGCATACATTAGGCATCATAAGGCCGTTGGAGGAGAGAGAAGAAGAGGAAGGTACTGAGAAGAAAAGTGATGAAGACGGAGCCCTAACAGAGCTGTGTGGGCCAAAGCATCAATGTCAACACCAAACCCGCGCAGAAATGCCCTCCAACGTTATTTGAAATATTCAAGGGGTTTGAGCGGTAATGAAACGCAATAGAGCATCGCAGTTCCCGCCCACTTCCTGGTTTTTCCTGGTGCCGGAAGAAAAAACTCAATGCACTTTTCCCATTGACATTTGCAAAAATATTTATATCTATTAATTTAAGCCTCGAATCAAGCCATCATGACTTGACATGAATCATGACCATAAAACATTTTTTTCTGTGATTTTTTTTTATTTTATATTTAATTATATGATATACTATATTTAATAAATACCCTTGTTTTGCCGTTTAAAAAAATAAATAATCACAGAATCAAACGTTTTATGGTCATGATTCATGTCATGTCATGATGGCTTGATTCGAGGCTTAAATTAATAGATATAAATATGTTTGGAAATGTCAATGGGAAAAATGCATTGAGTTTTTTCTTCCGGCACCCGGAGGGGGCGGGAACTGCGATGCTCTATAGGGGCCCCTTATGATTGGCCCCTCCCTCTCCCTAACCATAATACAGTCCTAGTAAATCCTATATGTAGTCCTATTATTTATATATTTATTTATGTATTTGTAAACACCAGTCAAGAAGTGCATGCACTGAAATGTTAATTTTCACAATCACATCACAGAGATGAATAAAATAGGCTATGTAATCGTGTTGTCACCTTCACAAAATAAAAAAAATACAACAAAATTGTGTTGTTTTAGGTCTTTATTAAACCACATGCACCATAGTGTCTGGGCATTTGATAATAGTTGAACATTTGGCGAAAGTAACAGATCTAGCCTAGAAGCTTGTAGATACGAATATTATCACAGAGGAGATTTGGTGTAGAGACAGGGCCGGCGCTTCCATGCAGGCGACCTAGGCCATCCTAGGGCGGCAGTTTGCAGAGGCGGCAAAAACTATTGGTATTCTGAAATGAATGATGACCCTTTCGCAATCGGTATTCTATCACTTTCCTAGAACATCCGAGAAAGCTTGCCTAGGGCGGCAATTGGGTCAGAACCGGCCCTGTGTAGAGAGGAAAAAGGGAAGGGACACCTGGTCAACAAAGTATATAGGGTTAAAGTTTCAAGGAAGACCCTCCAGCTCTGGTCAAGATACAGGGCCGTATACACTTCTTTGATTAGGGGGGCAGGCAGTAAGAAATGTTGATGGGTCACTCTTGTCCAACCCGGACAAAAAAAAAAGTGTTTTGTTAATAGGATTAAAGCGCTATATTCTGATAGTAATTATTGCTATAGTCTTTGTTCAGTCACAGGGGTCTTCCTGTCTCTCCAGCTCTTTAATGAACAGTCCCCCCCCCTCTCTCTCTAATTGGCATATGTACATCTGCAATGCTGTTATGTCTCGCCATAATTCTGCTGTCGTCTTCTCTCTGCCTGATCTTTTGACATTGGGGCCAGGGGTTCAATTCCACGTCCTGATTCTGAATCAATTCAGGAGATGGATTTCTCTCTCTCTCTCTCTCTCTCTCCCTCTCTTCCGATAGAAGAGCTAAAACTTTTTTGGCACGGACAGTCTGACCTATACAGCATCTAACTGATGAATGATTAAGTGCTATCGCTACAGCAAATGCACTGGCTTCCTGTAATAGAACCCTCGCCCTGCAAGATGATGAGGCATTCTGTGCAGCGGTGGTAGTGGTGGAGGTGGTGTGTGTGTATGTGCACAAGAGTGCGCGCGCATGTGTACGTGTGTGTGTTCTGTCCTCTGTTTGCTTCCGTTCTCTCTCCTATTCACTTCTGCATTTCCTCTAATATCTTTGTTGTTATCAAAATGTTTGCTCCTGAATAGGGTTTACCCTCAAGAGGTTAAACCATTTCAAGTGACTGTATAATAAAAATATATTATATACCGCATAATGAAATGCATATATTATATTGCATAAGTTACAAAAGCCAGTAATGGTAAAGCAAGACGCGTGTGCGTGGGTGGGTGCGTGCGTGCGTGCGTGCGTGCGTGCGTGCGTGCGTGCGTCTTTACCCGGAAAAAGATGATACATAATATTTTTTATTGGAAATAAATGGAACCAAATGGACCCTATGGGTCCATTTGGTTCCATTTGAACACTCTCAGAGTTACAGATATGTAGGCAATGTAAGGGTACATTGGTAGAGAGGGAAAGAGAGAGAGCTACTGCATGTGCTACCTTGGAATGGTGCAATACAGTACTGTATATACTTTGATATACCGTACTTTGTTGTGCGTGGTGTTGTGTAAGGAAATGGTCTATATGCATATAATATACAGTATAACGTGATCTACAAGCTTGTGAGCTCGTTGATCGACTACTGTCGTTGCACGACACCGGAACGCGGCTTCATGACATAACGAGAGGAGAGAGAAAGTCACACTCGATGTACTTTACACCTTTCCACCGTCACTATACAGTCTTTACTGTACATTCAGCAGAGAGAGAGAGAGAGAGAGCGAGAGAGAGCGAGAGAGCGAGAGAGAGCAAGAGAGCAAGAGAGCGAGAGACAGAGAGAGAGCGAGAGAGAGAGAGAATTGTCATCCTAGAAACTATCTGTGATGATGCGAAATGGGAAACGCCTGAGATGCCTTACAGCAAAAGGGCTCTAGGCTCAGCAAGAGCTTTATCCTGGCAGCTGTTAGAGCACTAAACGAGGACATGGACAAAAAACATACAGTAGGAACAAAATATGAGTGATGGAACTGACATTGACTCGTATTCCATGTATATTATGCTTGACTCCCTTGCACTGCTTTGATATGTATCTGCACATTACCTGCACATTTTTCAAAAATGCTGCTACATGGTAGCCTGGCTCCACCCCCTGAATCCTTTGCTTCGCATTCAGGGTCTGGTGACGCTGTCGAAGGCGGGTGCTTCTCGGTTGAAAATCTGTACGACGAATCGGGATCGGGATAATCCAGTATGAACCAATCGCGTTGGTTCATAGTGGAGTCCCACTTTGGCCACGCCCCCATCTCAGAAATCGGCTGCATTGAGAGGGCTTTCAGACTGAATAATGGAGTGAAACGAAATGAAAATTCAGGCTGAGTGTCAGGCTAGCTACATGATACCTGGTAAGGTATTTTACATTTTTTCTGCTTTAACTATATTTTACATTAGAATGGTAGCATAATTTGCATCCCAACAACATTTTGCTGCTTGTACGTGCATAAGTTAGTGATAAATAAAAACCTTCTTATTTCTTGGTTCTTGGAGGTTTACAGTGACCATGAATGCTCACCCTCCCTCTCTCTCCCCTCCCTATAGTTTCAGGGGACAAGGCCACTGTCCTTGTGTTCTAGTTGACAGGTGAGAGTGACAGCTTGATAAGAAAGTGTCATATCATATAATGTGACAGCTGCAGCGTGAAGGTCAGGTCACACAGGTTGCTCCCACGGGGGAAAAGACCAGTGCACTGTGGCGCACTCTAACTAATAGGTCTACCTTTAATTTGTTTTACTCTGCAGCCACTTACTGTACAGTACAGCAGTGGTTCTCAACCTTTTATGGACCACCACTTAACACAGCAGCCGTGTTAAGTGGTCAGATGGGTGGGCCGCGTGCCTGTTCAAAGCATGTTTATTTTAACGAACACGTGGCCCACAGTATGAGAACCAGCATTGTACAGTATGTCTGTGCTGCTGTCCATCATCTGTTATGTTATTTGTGTTACATTTACACATTTATTTCTTATACAATTTAAATGAAAATTCTGTCCACATGCCCTCTGTTTTACAAAACACTACAATCAGGACTACAAACACTAAAACAAGCCTGCTGGGCCAGTAGATATACATTATAACGATACGTCAAATACAAGAGAAGAAATTAGATGCAATGTCCAAGCGGATAAACAGAAAACGGGGTTTTATCTCTGATTTGACGTAAAAAACAAAAAAACAAAACATTCCTGGAACTATGCTTAATACCTTTTCTTTAGCCCAGGAATTAAATGACAAAGATTCTATTCCCTCAACTGATGACATATATGCCCACTGTGGCTCATCATCTATTCAAGGTCATGATTTAAGAAACCAAGACTTGATTGATTGATTGATTGATTGAAATTTTTATTAGGCAAAAGAATGTAAAACAACACAGTTACATTTATAATGCTTTTGTCTAAAAGGTCCGGCCAAAAAAGTCCTTGCGGACTTGTTTCCGTTGGGGTCCTTGAGTTAATTTCATAGACATATATAGTAGCAACCAAACAGTTCAAATATCAACATGAAAATACAGATAATACAGAAAAAATACCACTATGTACAACAAAAAAAGCATTTAAAAAATAGGGGGGGGGAAGCATGGAAAAATAAAAATTATATACAAAAAAAGCAAGAGGAAATACAAAATATGTACAAAAAGAGGAGGGGGGGTCGTCTGTCTACAGGGAAATTGGTACTAGCTCCTCTTTCGGCCTCCAGAAAGATGGGTTTTTAGGGCTGTTTTGAATGAGCCCAGCGAACTGCATTTTTTGAGGGATGGGGTTAGACTATTCCATTCCTTGGTTTGCTGTGCTATAGAAGGAGAATTTGCCCATGTTTGTTTTATGGGTGGGTGGTACCAGATTGTTGTTTACGCTCCCTCTAGTTTCGTGGCTGTGGGTGTCACTAACTTTTTCGAGGTATTTATACAGATATGCTCAGCATCAAACAAGAGTGTAGAAGAAGTGTCTGCTTCAAGAAGAATAGTGGACGCATTTTGCCCAAAAGTGGAACATAAAACAATTATGGTGCTGGCAATAGAATTAGTGAGAAGAGCTTTCACAAAAGCTTCACTCCCACAGCCAGAGGCAGAACAGTAGCCTACATGTGATGTGAATAAAGCCTTTGACAAGCAGCACCTCACAAAAAGCGTCTATGACACAGATAGAGAAAGTTGTTTTGACATAGAGTAATGTGAAACCGCCAGACGTCATCTCTTCTATAATCACAGGCCAAAGAGGGACAATTTAGAAGTGTTTAAGCGCCTTTATTTTCTGTTCTCAAGAGCGCACGCTGTCCTTTTCGAAGCCTCTCTTGACGTCAGGAGAATGGAGCCACTGGCTGTAAACATGAACCAGCAAATCGACGCTGTCAGGTGGAAACCTTGTATGTCCAAAACGTTCTGTTTTGCTGTGATGATATTGTGCTACTATATATGTTTATGAATTGAATACCAAGGACCTCAATGGAAACAAGAACGCAAGGACTTTTTTGGACAGACCTCTTAGACAACATTTTTTGCATTTCTGCCTAATAAAATATTCAATCAATCAATCAATCAATCTCTTCAGGATTCAAAACTAAACTGATATGTCTGGTCTGCTGAATAACTATTTGTGACTTTTTGTTTTCCTTGTATCCCATGTGTCACCACTACCTGCTGTGAAAGTGGGCAATCCCTGCATGTTTATTGTACCCGGAAATTCTGTCTCTGGGGAAAAGATATAAATCTAGAAAAAGTGCTCCTCGGAGCACAGGTCTCCGCCAGGTCAGGTACTTATTGTGGCCTCCTGGTGGCGCTATTATAGGCCAATGTGAAAAGGGTGGCATTTCTTCTTAGGCCTTTCACGGCAATCGGACACTGCATTCATGATTTGAGGCATTTTGGTCCAAAAATGTGTTTTTCTAAATTAGACCTGCTGGCGGCGCTATAACAGGCCAATGCGAAAAGGGTGGCATTTCTTCTTAGGCCTTTCACGGCAATCGGACACTGCATTCATGATTTGAGGCATTTTGTTCCAAAAATGTGTTTTTCTAAATTAGACCTAATGGTGGAGCTATAACAGGCCAATGCGAAAAGGGTGGCATTTCTTCCTCGGCCTAGTGGAAATGCGCATGTGAAATTTCACGGAAATCGCAAGCTGCGTTCATGATTTGAGGCATTTTGTTCAAAACGGACCAAACCTACAAACTTTGGAAGCTAACCTTAGCC
>NC_137625.1:6884140-6911640 GCF_963280865.1 Gymnoscopelus braueri | reverse complement strand
CAATCCACCCCAAAGTATTTGAATATATGCCCGTGTGTACTGGCAGGACTACAGTATGTAGGGAGCTGGTCATCTGGCACTTAATAGTGGCTGCCCACTTCTCCTGACCAGGGTTGCCATGTCTGCTTATTATAAGGAGGGGTTGTGTTCATCATGGTTTATTTATTTTTGGGAGAATCAGCACTCTCTCATCGCACTCGCACCGCTGAGTTATTGGGGTCCATGGCCTACTGCAGGGCATGGTTCTCAAACGTTTTCATGTCAAGGACCCCCAAAATGACATGTATTTAGCTGCAGACCCCCATCTCAAAACATATTTTGTGAAGAAGCAAAGATTTGAGTTAAAAAATTTAAAATATATATATATATAAATATATATTCAAAAGATTAGCCACATTTTCACGATTTTTCAAAAATATCAGATCTACAAGCTCATAGATCGTGTCACGAATATGAGCTTGTATATCTGCTATTTTGAATAGCCAAAGTTAAAGTGTTTAAAGTGGTTAAAATGATTGCGACGCTATAACACATTTTGCTCGGCCCGGACCCCACTTTGAGAACCAATGGCCTAATGGATGCAAGCTCACAAATGACACCCAAGCTCACAGCACAATTAAGGTTAAACAATAACATGTATTATCTTTGTTTTTCAAAAGATATAGAGCATATTATGTCACAAAAGTGTTTTCTTTGTCAAATAGCTGCCAAAATATAATCTCTGTGCATAAACAGACCATTGATTTAGTGAATTATATGAATAAATGTAAGTGGTAGATACTTCATCTCATCATGATAGAAAGGCAGCTTGTTAATAGAGGATATATGAACAGTAGCCAGTGGTGGAAAAAGTGCTCACATTTTTAACTTAAGTAAAAGTATTGATCCTGCAATGTAAAAATACTCTGTTACAAGTAAAAGCCCGGAATTAAAGTTACTTGAGTAAAACTACAAAGGTATTTGTATCAAAATGTACTTAAAGTACCAAAGGTAGAAAGTATTCATTATGCAGAATGTCCCATTTCACAAGTTTTCAAATGTATAAAATGTATAAACATATTTTGATGCAACGCTTTGTAAGCTTGTAGATTGGCTATTTTCAAATGGCCGAAATGTATATAGGGCTGAAATGGGTAATGTATGTTTCATAATAATAATAAAAAATCTACAAAGTAACGAGTAACTAAAGTTTTCAAATAATTGTAGTGGAGTAAAAGTATAATATTTGCCTCTGAGATGTAATGGAGTAGAAGTAAAAGTACTGCAAATTGGAAATACTCCAGTAAAGTAAAAAAAATACCTCAACATTTTAATTAACTCATTCACTGCCAGAACTTTTTTATTTTTGCATTTGACAAACTGCCAGAGATTTTTCATAGAAAAAGAAAGTACTCAGGAGCCAAGATACAAAATGTTTAAGTTTTAAGTTAACAAGGAAGTGGATTGGAGTCTAGATCTTCAACAAATCATATCTCCTTGGTCTTTAGGTTAAAAATGTAATAAATAAATTAGAAAAAAAAAGATTTTTTTTTTTTTTGAAAAAATTAAAAGTCGTTTTAGTCGTTCTTGGCAGTGGGGGCTTAAAGGACAAAAGTCGTTTTAGTTAAGTACAATATTTGAGTAAATGTACTTAGTTACTGTACACCACTGACAGTAGCATACAGTAACCTCTGTCACCTCATGTTACAGTAAGATCTGTCATTTCATGCTTTGTCTGCTGTCCTCTGTCACTGTTTCATTTAGTACATGAATGACAACTTAACTTTAACAATACAACACACTTTATTGATGTACATGAAACATTGTGTTAAAATACAACAGATTACATTAATGTCATTCATATACTATACAGTAGGGTTCCCCTTAAACTAAATAATGAAAATATGAATTAAATTGTAATTTAATGCCCTATAAAGGTAGACTAACAAAAACAAACTTCCTTATGAAACACACCCATCATGTAGCTGTACCAGCACACAAGCTAATACATTGTGAAAATGATGATTTCAGTTGATAACTCTTTCACAGATCCACCGGTTATTGGCACCACATGATATGTCATTCCATCCTCTAGCAGACTGAAAAATATAAAACTCAACACAATCTTCTCCTCCGCTGTCATCAGGCTGATTAGGGAGCCAGTACCTGAAGAAATAGGAACATTTGAGTCATTACAATACCTTTACTAGGATGCGGTTTTCCATCCTAAATCTTTAGTTTTTTAATCATGACCTCAAATGATATTTTAGATATTATTGTATCAAATTAACTGGATAGTGAAATAGACAAGTTGTATACTTGTCATTAGACTACCTTTAGACTGCGTCTATCAGGCAGGAAGGGGCCAAACACACAAAGGACACTTTTTTCTAGTCATTGCAATTTAGGTCAGCCTTACACCTGTAGCACGGTAGACTTTGTGTAATTCGGGGATGAAGTCGCAACATTGTTGCATTTTTCATTTGGTTCGGTTTACTTTCACATTGCACTTTGTCAAGTGCACCCAACATTGTAAATAAATGTCACACAGTTGAAACTGTTGCTCGTCTATTGGACAGAATTATCTAGGGAAAGTCATTCTCACATCTAGGGAATATATGTACAGTATGTGAATTGAATTGCAGCCGTGGATTTGTGTTTAAGGCTGAAGTTTGAAGCTTATTCATGTGGGTTTTGCTGAAGTGTAAACACAGGAGATGTGAATTGAGCATTAAGGCCTGTGGTGTAAATGTAGTCTTAGGGACAGTGTAGGGTTGTTTTTTTATAGTATTATTTAAAACCATTGGAAAAGGTAGCAATATGTACAATGTACTTAAAATGTTTGTTGAAATGAACAAGAAAAGAACGAAGGTAAAATTAAGATGATAAGTCTTACTCTGATGTGGTCGGTTCATGTGTTCCATCTACCCACGTCCAGTTTCCTTCCACCTCTCTGTCAGTCAAACCCAGCCACACTTCATGCCTTAAACTGACAACAAAGTCCTGAACAGAAACACTGCTGGTTACTGAAGTACAAACTGTTCAATAGATCTGTCTTCACAAAGTGGAATAGGTTAGAGCGCAGCACACACACACACACACACACACACACACACACACACACACACACACACACACACACACACACACACACACACACACACACACACACACACACACACACACACTCAACACACACAACACACACCAGACAGACAGACAGACAGACAGACAGACAGACAGACAGATAGACAGAGACAGAGACATGCACGTGCGCACACACACTACCTGTTTTTCTTTGCTGTTTATGACCATCAGGTCTGATTGCTTGTCTCTACACCACTGTCTGCTCTGGTCCCAGTTTTTATTCTCAGTAGAGATGTAATAACAGAGACCACCAAAAAATGTAAAAGTATGGGTTTCTGACAACAAAAGAAGAAAGTTAGCCACTGTTTCTAATTTGCTCAGATTAATGACAAATGATGAACAACATGATATAACAATGAAGAAAAGCAGTGATTTCTCACTGACCACAAATGATCCTCTTGGTGTCATGTTCCATCAGTTGGTTATACCTGGTCTGCAGCTGGTCAAAACTAGACCGTAACTGGTCTTTCTCTTCAGTTACATTGTTATATCTGCTCTCTAACTGGTCCAAACTGAACCGTAACTCGTCTCGCTCTTTTGCCAGGTTGTTGTTTTTCATTTGAATTAATCCAAAATCTGCAAGAAGAAGAATCATCAATTCGATGAGCTTCACATACAACTTTGGTCTGATAGCGAATCAAGCAACAGTCATCAACACTATTTCTGAATCAAATGCAACATAATGTAAAGATATTATTATAGAATGACACTCACTGTTGAGGACCAGACCGATGATGACAGCCAATAGGAGCACAAAAAACAATCCAGCCACTCTGGAGAGATTCTTCTTTGACTCACCAGAGTCTGAACAACAGAAGAAAAACATAGAGGTTACTTCTGTAGTAGAAAGTAAGACACTCACATTTTGAAAAATAAATGTCACTACTGTCACAATTATTATTATTAGGGAATGGCAACTTGATGCTGCTTCATTGATATCAGTAATTTGCATGTAACACGTTTAGCTTAGAAAACTTTAATATCCTCAATGAGGCATTTTGTTTAGCTGCATAACGATAAAAGCAAAACAAATATGCATAAATACACATGCAATTAATAAATGAAACAATAGCGTTAAAAGTGTTGAGTGTATGTATGGTTGGAAAAATAAAAATACAAAAAAGTATAACACTACGTGAGTGAGAAGGAGAAGTTCAAGTTACCTCCATGCTGCTCGTGTGCTGTGTTCCTCTGTACAGCATGCTGCTGTGTCCCAGGGTCATCTGTAGAGACCATGTCTACTACCCTCTCTTTTCTCTCTCCTCGGCCATGTCTGACTTCCATTGCCAGGTCTGGGTAGATGGGATTTTCATACACGGGCTCAGACATTCTACCTGATGATCATACTGTTATGTCTTTGTGTGTGTGTGTGTATGCTGTATATATAGAGAGGAAAAACAACTCCAACATTTGTATCTTTTGTTCTTGGATTATTCTGTTCTTCAATTAAATTTGCGTAAAAGGGAAGACGTTGGATTGAACACAATGCAACATGTCTGTCAAGCAGCAGAGAAAGAGGAATTATATGAAACACAAAAAGAAAAATCTAAATATTGGAGTCACAATAACCACCACTAGCAGTGTCATTCTTTGCATGAGTGAAATGTTTCTAAAGAGTTTATTGTTCTCAAAGTTCACACTTGGAGAACTACAACTTCCCACAAATATGCATGGGTTGTTTAAACTAAGCCACCATCACGCCACCTTCTCAATGCTTGACTGACGGATCTTGGAGCCATTCTTACAGTAGTTCAGAGAAGAAAAATAAAAAATATAAAGAAACATATTTAGGAGGAACCCAAATATCTTGAAGTTGTATTTAATGACCACAACGTCTATTTTCAACTGACCCCATATGACCCATAGAACATGAAAAGGTTGGGACACAATGTAGGAAGTGTTTGTGTGGAAGAGGAACAGAGACAGAAAGGTCAGCTTTCAAAAGAGAGAACTACTAAATATCATATTGTTGCATTTGGTTACACAAAGAATGTAGTGTTTGTTTTGTGAACATGGTGAGGGGTGGGTAGTGGAGGGGTTGTGGTAATCGTGGTTTATTTATTTTATATTTATGATTGTTTTGGGTGGGTGGGGAGGGGGTAAAAGTCAAATAAAAAAATATAAAAGACGAAGGTAAAAATATATATGAATAGAACATTCTTCTGCTGTAGTTTCATTGGCTTGTACGTAGAATGTATGAAGAATTTTATTTAGGTCTCCGCCAGGTCAGGTAGGTTATTGTAGGCCAGCAATAAGTTCGGAATTCGCCAATCAGGATGGGATATGAAAAATCGGACAAATCCGTTTTGATCACTTGACTCTAGAGAGAATGTGTACCAATTTGCGTGATGTTTGGACAAAAGGGAGTAATATAAAAGAATAATGTTTTGCAAAAATCGGCCTCCTGGTGGTGCTATAATAGGGCAATGTCAAAAGGGTGGCATTTGTTCCTCAACGTAGTGCGAATGTGCGTGCAAAGTTTCACCGCAATTGGACACTGCGTTCATGATTTGCGGCATTTTGTTCAAAACGAGCCACTACTGCAAACTTTAGACGTCAATCTTATGCAATCAGGATGGAATATGAAAAATCAAAAAGATCCGTCTTGATCACATGACTAGAGATCATGTGTACCGATTTGCGTGAAATTTCGATAAAATCTGAAGGAGTAATATCAAAACATTTGTTTTACATAAGTCGGCCTCCTGGTGGCGCTATAAAAGGCAGATGTGAAAAATGCAGGGAAAAGGTTTTCCCTTCGGTGAGTGAAATCGGACGCTGTGTTCAGGATTTGAGGCATTTTGTTCCAAACGGGGCACTCCTGCAAACTTTGGAAGCCAATTAGGATGCAATATAAAAAGTCTGAAAGACCCGTTATGTTTTATGACTAGAGATACTATGTACTGATTTGCGTGATGTTTGGACAAAATCTGTAGGAGTACTGTCAAGAAATGTGTTTTGCCAAAATCGGTCTCCTGGTGGGGCTATAACAGGCCCATGTGAAAGATTTGGGGAAGAGGTTCTGCTCTGGCATCCAGGGAGTGTGTGTGCACAGTTTCGCTGCGATCGAGCCAACGGTGCCGGAGATTAGCTGTACACAGACGCAATGACACACGCACACACGGAAGGACGGACAGACAGGGTGCAAAACATACTCCCTTGCCATGCCTTTCGGCCTGGCGGAGACAATGAACTTGAAAACAGAGTGCATAACAATGCATAGCATACAGAAAGGCCCTCGAAGGTTTTTTTTGTTTGTTTTTTTACAAGCACTGTACTGCATCCAACTGTTTCTGGTTGATAGTGGACAGTATTGAACCTTTTGTGTGGAAATTAGACAAGAAAACATGCTTAAATCTTTTTTAACATGACATATTTCAGCATTTTTCAATATGTTCCAATAGGTGGGATTTCTTAGAATATCTGATATGTTATTACTAACATATTTATCCAGGAGAGGCGAAATCCCAACCGCCAAGTCGGTTTGGGATCACGCTGTCTCTCTATTTATGAAACAAACAAAAGTTGAAAGAGTTTCTGTTGCAATCAGGTCATTTTGTATAATGCCTATACTATTACAGCTTAGATAGAAAGCATTCCTGACCAAAGTGCCAAAATATCATCAGCTAGAGCAGACCATCTCACAGCTAGGCTAGATATGTAAACTTTTGTTTTTTATCTTTGGTAGCTTAGGGCACACGTGCATAAGTTGGTTGTGAGGGGCCTTCAAATGCCCGGCCTCTCCAAAACGAGAGCCAAACAGTTAACGAGGTACTGCTCAATATCAGCGATTATAGGAAGCCGCTCAATTTGGAGGAGGCGTTGTTTCCTTCATCCATGATTGTTGTCTGCTGTGTAATATGTCAACTGTATTGTATGTAACAATGTTCTGCCGTCTATATGCACTTTGTAACTGGCTGTTTTCCCATTATTTGACTGCACTGGCAGTGTTTATGTCCTTTGTTCAAGGTATTCTTGGACTTCTGTTTATGTGGACATAAATAAATATTTCAATTTTTTTTTAACTTGTGTGCTGTTTTTTTAAACATATGCCATGATTTTGTGAATGTAACCCTTGCACCTATAATATTTGTGTCCCTGTATGTATTATCCTTTATGTGGACATAAATAAATAAATGGTTAAAATGTGTGTGTGTGTGTGTGTGTGTGTGTGTGTGTGTGTGTGTGTGTGTGTGTGTGTGTGTGTGTGTGTGTGTGTGTGTGTGTGTGTGTGTGTGTGTGTGTGTGTGTGTGTGTGTGTGTGTGTGTGTGTGTGTGTGTGTGTGTGTGCGCGCGCGCTCTTGTGCGTGCATGTGTGTTCTGGTATACAAGGCCTCCAAGTAGTAAACATCCTGCCGTCCTTGAAAATAAAAACAGTGTCTTTACATAAACACTCACTGAAACTCTGAAGAAGCACATGGAAAGTTGTTTAGGATTAACACAACACAAGGTCTTAGTGAAAAGGAGGAAGCTGAATTTATTCTACAGTATGACTACTATTATACTATAGAACACATTCAGATTCCGAGCTATACTGTAAGTTGCTCATACCAAGTCAGGTCTGTGGACCACCAGGGGTCCAAATGGGACCCTTACGGGTCTGTAACTCTCAGAGTTAAATAAGTAATGAGGATTTTACAGTTTAGATTGGGGTTCCAGAGATTTAAATAAAAAAAGCATCAAATGGGGGTCTGTGGCCTACTACAGTGGTACTCCCTTTAACCGACAACATTTTGCAAAACCATATCTATCACATTTGCTAGTACTGTACATATCAAACTGGGGGTCCTTGAAATGAAAAGGTTTGAGAAGCAGTGGCTTATACTGTAGCTAGCTCAGTGGTTCACACATTCTTTCATGTTAAGGACCCCCAAGTATCCATAGTATCTGGCTCCCATTTTACTATTGTAAAATGGCAATTTACTATTGTAAAATGGCTTTTAGAAATAGAGAAAATAGCCGATCTACAAACTTGAAAATAAACACTTTTTTTTCTTACACTAATGATATGCTCAAAATAGGGACGCTAACAGTCTTATGAATTGAATTTTAATTGATTATGTTATATATTAAATACAGTAGTTCTCAACCTTTTCTGGATCAGAGGCGACTTGAACATCTTGAAAGTGTTCATGGCCCACCCATCTGACCACTTAACACGGCAGCCCGAGGGTGCATTATCAGAACATGTTATGATCAATCAATCAATCAATCAATCAATCAATCAATCAATCAATCAATCAATCAATCAATCAATCAATTAATTGTGTTACAGCTTGGATCAATGGAACTAATATAGCATACTTTAAGTTCCTAATTATCAGTATCACAATGAAAATTCACTTTTCAAGGTTTTAAAGGAGAATATCATAACATGTTTTAACATTAATTATTTTGGGGGCCACTTGCAATATGCTCCGGGGCCGACCAGGTTTAGAACTACAGCTTTACTAGATAAAAATTATTTAACACATTTTCTTTATTTTCTATTTTTACTCACCTAATTGGCCCCACTGGCGCCTCCTAGGGGGGAGCCCATTTTGAAAACCCATTGAGGCTAAGGCATGCTGGCAGCATTGAAGCGTTGTCAGCTCTGATCCATAATTCATTTTGGCCCAGAGCAACACGCGGCTGCATTATTGATAGCTGTCCCCTCCATCGGTCGAACAAAACAAACAACGTCTTCTGGACTGATAGATGAATCAGCAAATTACTGCTCCTCAACTGCTGAGGGATTGTGGGAAAAGAGTCGGTGTGAGTCATCATTACTTACAGTATTGCTGTTGAGTTGAAAAAATATTATTTAATAATTAATTTAATACATGTATTTATGAATTAAATGTTATTTCTTTATTTATTTAAAATAATATAAGCTTTAGGCCAGTGATTCCCAAACTTTTTCAGCTGAGACCCAAAAGAGAAAATTAGTTTTGTCGCCCCAGGACTGAGACAAAAAAAGCTCACAACGCGTGGCGATGCGACTCATTCTGACCTTGTAGATCGCCTATTTCTGAATAGATTAAGTATAAAATAGGGCTTAATTAGTTAATGTATGTTTTGTAATAATCTCAATCTACAAAGTAACAAGTAACTAAAGTTCTCAAATAATTGTAGTGGAGTACAAAGTACAATATTTGTCTCTAAGATGTGGCGTATACAGTATAATAAAGTATCAAGAAATGGAAATACTCAAGTAAAGTAAAAGTACCCCAATTGTACTTATGATATAATACTAGTGCAAACAAGTAAGTGGTATATTCCACAAAACATTGCTTTTCATGGCAATAATCTCAGGTCCACAAAAGCAATTCAATTCCACTTACTGAACATTTTTGTTTGGCCTGGGCACTAAATAGTTGTTGTTTTTTCTCTAGTCCTCATGACCCATGAAATGTATTTTATCTGACACCTTTATTCATCCAAGCAAACCTCACTGCCTCACTCGCCTTTGATAATAAAATTAAACTGAAAGGAATGTTAAAACTATAGTGAGACAAGGCTGGACAGCTGAAAGTGTCTATGAAAGTGTCTAAACATTTGGCAGTAGTAAATATCATTAGACATCTTTTATGTTGTTCAAGCACTTTGGTAAACTTTGGTTGTTTTTAAATGTTCTTTATAAATAAAATTTACTTGACTTCTCTCAGTTTGTAGACAGAGATGGCAACAATCCACAGCGTGGTCCCACTCTGCTAGACAAAGAACTTAAAGTTGTTTTATTTCCATGAATTGATTGTCTTGAGTCTCAGTTCAACAGATGCCACAAATTCTCTGGACATCTCTCATTCTGACCCAACAAATGATAGCTAGTCAATAAAATAATCAACATTACATACAGTATCAAGTTGAAAATAAATAATCACATCATGGAATAAACGGCAGGGGGGTACTTTGAAGTTTGGAAATTCATTTTCTACGACTTCTCAAATTGAGGCGAGTGGTTCTCCCTATCCACCCCATGTGGCAGCGAGTTCAGGTTAACAAGGTCAATGTGCGTTGCAGAGGAAGTCACGGAGGAATCATTGCTGCATTAAAACTCTGAAAAGTCGTGACATCGTTGCACGCTTAGAGATACAGAAAAATTTAGGATTTACATAAACCAGACTTGTCTTTCCAGACGATCGAAGGTGAACTTACAATGAACCCCTTGTCTTTCTCTCTCTCTCTCTGTCTCCCTAGTACTCTTACAGTTATTTAAAGTATCATCAAATGCACATGCTCAAGGTGTCAGTCATGTATATCGTTGCTGTTGGGTAGAAACCTCTTATCTCCATATTTTCTACTTTCCATGTTTTGTTTTTCGTAAATTAATGCCCTATGTCGTCATACTACTAGTGTAACACAAAAGAAGCAAAAATAACAGTTCTACAAGCTCAAAACGTGTCACAATGTGACGTGTGTGTGTGTGTGTGTGTGTGTGTGTGTGTGTGTGTGTGTGTGTGTGTGTGTGTGTGTGTGTGCGCGCGCGCGCGCGCGCGCGCGTGTGTGTGTGTGCGTGCACGTGCGTGCGTGCATTTGTACTGTATAGAGCGTCACAGTTCCCGCCCACTTCCTGTTTTTTTTGGTGCCGGAAGAAAAAACTCAATGGATTTTTCCATTGACATTTCCAAAAATATTTATATCTATTAATTTAAGCCTCGAATCAAGCCATCACGAGATGACATGAATCATGACCATAAAACGTTTTTTTCTGTGATTTTATTTTATTTTATATTTAATTATATGATATACTATATTTAATAAATACCCTTTGTTTTGCCGTTTTCAACAACAAAAAAATCACAGAATCAAACGTTTATGGTCATGATTCATGTCATGTCATGATGGCTTGATTCGAGGCTTAAATTAATAGATATAAATATTTTTGGAAATGTCAATGGAAAAATGCATTGAGTTTTTTCTTCCGGCACCAAAAAAAAACAGGAAGTGGGCGGGAACTGCGACGCTCTATACCCTGTGTCATCATTAGTGCAACATAACATTGAGTGAACCCTTGTCTCCCTTTCTGAGTGTGCGTGCGTGCGTGCGTGCGCGCGTGCGCGCGTGTGTATGTTGCTCTCTGGGCAAGGGCAGTGTGGCATTAGAGAGCTCTAGGGATCGCAGGGCTATTTCCAGCGCCAGTCCATTGAAGTTCCGCCCTCTCCACACCTCCATTCCATCAAGCTCTTCATTACCACAACGTGCGTCAGCCTGGTGGAAGCGTTAGCGCTGTAGCGTCTGGCTAATACAAGGCCATATGTTTGTTCCCCGGGAGTGGCGGTGGGCACGTCGTTGCTAAAATGTCCTTGAACGGGGAAGTTGAACTCCTCAACTCGCCTCCTCGCCGGCAGACTCTGTACTTTGCAAAAAGTCTGGTAAAAAAAAGCCTAAAAAAAGAAATCTAAGTGTACTCCCAGATGGATTATGAATAGACAGAGTGTTATAACACTGTGTCTGTGTGAAATATGCGGAATGAAACGCTGTAGAAAATGCTACGATTCTTATATACTTACAAAGGCTGGAGGAGATCTGGGGGAACGACAGGGCATGAACAAAAACTAAAAAATAGAAGAGCAAGTGCTGCTCTGTGCATGACCCCGTAGTAACTACATCAGATCTGTGACTGAAAAGTTATACTTCTGGATTTCTCCATCTTCTTTTTTATCTCCTTTTATGTTTGGGGTGGGGGGGGGTTCTATTTGTATCAAGTGGACTCATGCACATTTCAGAGACAGGCCAGGAGGAATCCAGGGCGACATCAGGGAGGAATCCTTTAGAATCTAAAGTGACTTTAGAACATAGTGGTGACAAATCGTTGACCCGATCCTGTTTTATAGGAACCCTGGTCTTGGTCCAATTAGAAGTTAGAAAGGTCTTTACTATTATAGCCGTGTCGTGTCGCTACCGTTGTTTTGAAAATAAGTCTGTATCGACTATTTTCATAGCGATTCTTCTATCGGTTACTTTTTCGATTAATCGAATAATCGACAAGCATAATAAGTAAAGTAAATAAAGTAAATATATAATTTACTTTTCATAATCAACTTGAGCCCTAATTTATACTTCATCGTACCACAGCGTATAGCACAACCATTTTGAAAATTGCAGATCTTCAAGCTCACAACGTGTCACCCTCCCCCACGCGTATTGTTTTTTATTTAAATCGTAAATCGTTATCGATTGTATTTTATAATCGATTAAAATGATTAGCTTGATTAACTGTTGCACCCCTAATTGAACATAATTTTTTTTTCTTTTTTTCTGCAAGGACAGTGCATGATTTTGCTACATCACTGTGCAAGACACATTTTGTAAAAGGATCACACAGTTTTTTAAAACGACTCACTGGTTAATTTTTCCTTTGATGGCCATGTCTTCATCGTATATTAAAGTTCTTTTGACACTTTCATCATCTTTCAAGTCATGTTTTGAAAGGTTATCGCTTTGCTTTGATTTACTGAAGACCTACACTTCGGTTTGTGAAATGTTTGGGGAAACAGCTATGCTGTCAATTGCAGCAGAAACCTGGCCAAGTGGAGCTAGAGGATTTCTGCACGAATCGATGCAGTATTCATTTCAATTATAAAAATAAGAAAAATAAAAATCTGTCAGCATTCAAGGGAGACTATAAGATCAGATAAACCTTTATTGATGCCCGGAAGGAAATGCAGAAACTATGTTCAATGACCAGGCCTACACTTGGCTTTGTGAAATTGTTTTCAACACATGGGGAATGAGTCAATCAGGTATGCTGTCAATTACAGCAAAAAAAAAACAGTGGAGATTGAAGGTTTCTTCAAAATGCTGTATCTATTTCAATGAAACAGCTGTCATGAAAAATAATAGAGCCTGCACACACTAATACTCCAATAAATGTACTGAAAACGTTTCCAGCCAAGGCTGTTCGTCAGGTCTGACAGACCTGATGGAAGATAGGGCTCTCTGTGAACAGACAAGACACTGTGGTCTCGAAAGGAACACAGGATGCTGCAGTTATTAACAACTTAAACTGCATATACTTGACCGGATCCCCCAGGGGTCCATATACTACTTGGTCCTCTCCTTTTTTCCCCTCTACACCATATCTTTTTGCCAAAAATAGCCAAACAAGCTCATAAAGCATCGCGACGAGACACGTTGTGAGCGTGTAGATCGGCCATTTTAGCAGAATATTCGGCTATTGATATGTGCAGAATAGTGACGCTAGGGTTGGTTAACCACTTGAAGTTGCAGTTCACACATCCACACTTGGTCAGAAATATAAATGTTTGATCAATAATGCCCCTGTCAATTATTTTTCTCACCCAAAAAACATCTATAAAGGAGTTTTATAGCACCTTGAACTACTTCCTAGTTGCTCTGCTTCCTACTCTGTCATGTGGGTGGGTCTGTTGTCCAATCAGAGGCTGAATACAGCCAGAAACATTATGCAGCCCATTGCAGCCATCGTGAGGCACGCTATGTATATTCAAGCCTTTGAAAAGGATTTGATTGGCGTGTCCCTGATGATATGAATGACGTACCTGAGTCACGTGTCACACCTGCTTAGTGCTTTCACAGAGAGGCCGGTCTTAAGGCCAGTTTTGGAGGTAAACATCTATGTGAAGGCTTTAGAGAAAAGCGAAGTGCCAAAAAACACCAGGGTTTTTCATAGATAAGCTTAAAAAACAACAACAAAAAAACATGATTTTGGGTGGAGTGCGTCTTTAATCCCCAGCATCTGTATTCTGCGGAAACGTCAGTCGATTATAAAGAATCTGAAATTCTATTTTTTGCAAGAAAAATATTTCTTCACTATATTTGATTAATAGTTGCAGCCCTACTCTTCTCTCAGCTCAAGCTATATCGCTGCCCCTGGAAAAATTCTGACAGCTTTCATTAAGTGTCGCTGGCCTGCTGTCTGGGTCCCGTCTAGGCGAACTGCATTGTAATTGGTTTCAGTTTTGAGCGTCACATGTTCCAAAGGCTAAATTCTGTGGCTTTTAACTCCAACAGGGTGAAAAAATGCCTGCAGGGGGGAAACAGAGACCAGACTACGCGCCTACGGCTCCAGCGCTCTGTCACTGTTCAGAACTAAAACAATTTACACCAAAGATTCATCCATCCCAACCGTGACAGCACTGACCCAAACGCTTCCGCCCTGGTCACGGCTAAAGTGCCAGCGGTGGAAAGTAACTAAGTATATATTTACTCAAGTACCATACTTAAGTACAATTTTGAGGTTCTTTTACTTTACTTGCATATTACCATTTTTCAATACTTTATACTTCGACTCCACTTCATATAGAAGTGTCGTTTTTACTCCACTACAATTATTTGAAAGGTTTTGTTACTATACTTTACTTTGCAGATTTGAGTTATTATGACAAAACATATATTAATCACTTATGCCCTATTTTATACATCAGCTATTCAAAATTAGACAAGCTCACACTTCGAAATGTGCCACATACTACATTTGTACTTTACTCAAGCAAACTTTGAATACAGGCATTTTACTTGTAAGAGAGTATTTATATATTGTGGTATTGCTACTTTTACTCAAGTACAAAAAAGTACTTCTTCCAAAACTGAAAATATTCCATGCAGCGCTCTCATTTTATTCTCAGATAATGGTCAGACTGAAATCAGTCAGTGCCATACTTTGGGTCATATTTGTCACATTGAATGAAGGTCATGCTGACATTTCTGCGGTGTGGTGCGGACTCATGATGACCTGCACGGCTCTGACTCACCGTACACAGCTAGATTAGTTCAAGCTGTGGTACACAGACACAGATATAGAGACACAGATCTGTGCTTATAGTTTGCCCCAGCAGAGCATAATTACAAGCACTACGGTGACTTACAAAGCATATTTGATGTCTCTCATGTTGTTAATGTAAATTGGTGATATTTGAAAAGTGAACTACTGAAGCGGCTGTTTTAACGTCAGGTTATTAACGTGGAATATGTTTTGGCTCGTTAGTTAAAGACTGTCAACGGCCACTGTTTTTCAGTCATGATGAACGTGGTGGAATAATGAATGTGTTTTGGCTGGTTAAATAGACGAGTCACCGTGCACGCTCGGCTCAACGGCCACACACAGACACATGGCTCTGGATAAACATCACTGGCTGTGTCAACTTTTCTGTCACGTTATGAATGTGGAATGGATGTTTTGGCTCGTTAGACGATCGGGATGGCTGCGACTACATATCAGAACCACGGAATGTTCAATTGTTAAGGGTTATGGTCATTGGTTTTAGAGCACTGGTTCTCAAAGTGGGGTCCAGAGATTCCCAGGGGTCCTTGAGGGTGTTCCAGAAGGTCCTAGGTTGTGGACAGCATTATTGATTGCTGCCCCCATGTTAAATTTGAAAAAAATATAAATAATTGCTGTAAAGAAAAAACAAACAGCAATACAACTCCAGGGTGAAAGTGAGCAAGCTGCTTCCAACATCTAATACTAGAGGAGAGATGAGGAAGAGGAGAGGAGGGGGGGGGGGTGAAGAGAGGAACAATGAGGATGAGTACATCTAATCTAATCATACAATCGTCAGTGTTGTAACGGAAATAGGAAGATTAAGGTGGAGGAAGAGGACATTGGAGGAGAGGGAGCAATGGGGGAAAGAGGAGAACAGTGGAGGTGAAAAGGGAGAAGGGAGATGCAGGGGGAGGAGCAGAGAGATCAGCAGGGCAGGACAGGATAGGACAGACAGGAGGATATATGAAGCAGCTGTTCTCTGGCCTCCTCACACTCCTGTCCTCTCTTCCTTTCCTTCTATCCCTCTAAAATGACTGGGAATATAGTTTAGTTTGATCAATAGATAGTCGCCATGCCTTGTCTGTTTCCCTGGTCACGCACGCACGCACGCACACACGCACGCACACACACACACACACGCACGCACGCGCACGCACACACACACACACACACACACACACACACACACACACACACACACACACACACACACACACACACACACACACACACACACACACACACACACACACACACACACACACACACACACACACACACACAGTGGGGAACAACCTGAGCTTACATTATATGTACATTTCTTATGATAGAACAGTGGCTGATACCAGATACTGTAATGTTCCGCCCAGCGGCATCACATGTAATGATAATGATAATGATAATGAGTTTATTTATATAGCGCTTTTCCAAACAAGGTTACAAAGTGCTTTACATATAAAAGGGCAGCATAATAACCACACAGGTTAAAACAACATACTGTACATAGAAGCAACAGTATATACATAGCGTGCCTAAAGCCCGATCGCCCCGGGTGACGAGATTAGAATTAGGGACTGTAAGGAGAGCCTTACCCGTGGATCTAAGGCGGCGCCCAGGTACATAGGGGGCCAGCAAGTCTTTGATGTAGCTGGGGGCCCATCCCTGCCGGGCTTTAAAAGCTATCAGTAAAATCTTAAAATCTATTCTGAATCTAACTGGTAACCAGTGAAGTGCAGCTAGGATGGGTGTAATGTGATCACGTTTCTTAGTGTTTGTTATTAGTCTTGCAGCTGAATTCTGTACCAGTTGGAGGCGGGAAATGGCTTTTTTACAGAGGCCAGAGTATAAAGAGTTACAAAAGTCCAAACGTGATGAAATTAATGTGTGAATGTTTCGTAGCTGGAAATAACATGTCTGAACAATGCGTGTGACTTGTGGGTTAAAAGAAAGGTCTGAGTCAAAAATCACACCCAGGTTGCGGGCTGTATGCTTGACATTAGATGATAAGCTACAAAGCTCTGACTGGAGTGACAATGTGGAGTCAGGGGGACCAAAAATAATTATTTCTGTTTTTGTCTGATTTAACTGGAGGAAATTTTGAGCCATCCATTCCTTAATCTCAGAGAGGCAAGAAAGTAAGTTGCTCATATTGCCTGCAGTACCGGGTTTTAGGGGTATATAAAGCTGTGTGTCATCTGCGTAACTGTGGAAATTAATATGGTATTTACGAATGATATTTCCAAGGGGGAGCATGTAAATTGAGAACAAAAGGGGACCCAGAATTGATCCCTGCGGGACTCCACAGGTAAAGGGGACCCGGGAGGAAGAAGCTTCCCCGATCACCACAGAGAAGCTTCTATCAGAGAGGTAGGAGCGGAACCAGTCCAGAGCTGTTCCCTCGATGCCAGCCCATTTTTCGAGGCGGTCTATTAAAATTACGTGGTCGAAAGTATCAAAAGCGGAGCTGAGGTCAAGGAGCATTAAAATAGAACAGTCACCGGAATCTGCATTAAATAATAAGTCATTTGTCACTTTTAAAAGGGCAGTCTCGGTGCTTTGACCTGCCCGGAAGCCTGACTGCAACTCCTCAAAAACACTGTTAAAATTTATAAAATAAATTAATTGAACAGACGCTATCTTTTCTCAAATTTGTGATAAAAAAAATATTCGAAAAAAAAAAATGTATTCATGTAATCAGGTGAACTGAAAAACTATTAGGCATGCTTGATGCCTCTGAAATGTACAAAAACTGAACACTCACACACAGAGAGAGAGAGAGAGAGAGAGAGAGAGGGTGGGGGTCGTTACAAGTTCACCTTCGATCGTCTGGAAAGACAAGTGTGGTTTATGTAAATCATATTTTTTCTATCTCTACGCGTGCAGCGATGTCACGGCTTCCTCTGCAACGCACATCAACCTTGTTAACCTGAAGCCGCTGCCACAGGGGTGGGTTAGGGAACGGCTCGCCTCAATTTGAGGAGACAAGGGAAAAAGGATTCAGAATTTCCAAACCTCAAAGTAAATGAAATGAATTAAAAATATTATGTATTAGATAATTATAATTTTTTTCTTTTTTGGGGGGGGGGGGGGGTTCATTTAAAACATTATCTATACACTCACATATATATAGATTTGTTGATATCTAAAAGAAAAAATCGATAGTTGCAGCCCTACACTCTATTGTCTATTGTACTGTAATTGTAGAGAGAGAAAGAGAGAGAGAGAGAGTGAGATAGAGAGAGAGAGTAAGAGTGTTGTAGGTACATTACGCTGAACATGAGCATAAATTTAGTTTGAGTATAAAAATGCACATGCATGCTACCATGGTAACAAAGAAAAAAAAGTCAAATGAAAAAGCGTGAACATTATGTGTATTTTCAATTCTCACTCAACGCTGACGTTTTGTCATTTATTTGCAACGTGCCTCTGGTGTGTTCACTCCATGCCGGTGTGTTCACTCACTTCACCATTTCAGCATCAATTGAAGCTCAAGGTTACCTACATAAACCCTACAGACTTAGTTAACTGGACCTGAGTTGTCTCATCCAGACCAAATCTCTTTGCCAAGAATTAGGCAATCTACAAGCTCAAAACGCGCGTTGTGAACTTGTAGATTGCCTATTTTTGGCTAATGTTCCCACCTAGAATAGGGATGCTAGGGCTCAAGTGGCCCATCCTCCTCCCACTAATCAGTGGGCTGATTGCCTGCAATATTTAAGCAGCACAATCTCTGCCTGCGTGAGGTGTCTCTTCTCGCTTGGGCGTGCGTTTCCTCAAAGCTGGCCTATTGGGCATCAGATGGCCACGCTTTCCCACGGCGCATACGTGTCCTCTAAACCAAGCTGGCCCATTGGCCTTCAGTTTGTTGTTTCATTAATCATTACGCATCAGCCCAGGTATGTCTCTCTATCTGTTTAGCCTGCAGTGTAAATAATATGTTGTGGTCATGAACTTGACCGTTTGTCATGTCATTATAGCCCCTGTGTGTTACAGCACTTCCTTCTTCCTGGCATGTGGTAGGTTTACTCTGTCTGTCTCTCTGTTCTCGTCGCTGTGATTTCAGTATTATTAAATAGTAGGCTAACACGGCTGCTTGTAATTTCAGGGCTGCCTTGCCTGGGCATAGTTTCACCCCTGACCGACAGCCCTCGTTTGGGCTTATTTCGATCATCCAGTTATGTGCAGTGGTGGAAAAAGTACTCAAATTCTTTACTTAAGTAAAAGTACCAATACTGCAATATAAAAATACTCTGTTACAAGTAAAAGTCCAGAATAAAAAATTTACTTGAGTAAAAGTACAAAAGTATTGGCATCAAAATGTACTTAAAGTACCAAAAGTAAAAGTACTAAATATTTGAAAATAGCAGATCTACAAGCCCACAACGCGTCGCGATGCGACGCGTTGTGAGCTTGTAGATCGGCTATTTTCAAATAGCCGCTATGTATAAAATAGGGCTAAAGTGGTTAATGTATGTTTTATAATATCATAGTTTATATCTGAAAAGTAACTAGTAACTAAAGTTTTCAAGTAAATGTAGTGGAGTAAAAGTACAATATTTGCCTCTGAGATGTAGTGGAGTAGAAGTAAAAGTATTGGAAATTGGAAATACTCAAGTAAAGTACAAATACCTAAAAATTGTACTTAAGTACAGTACTTAAGTAAATGTACTTAATTACTTTCCACCACTGGTGTGTGCTATCTAGAATACGTTTTCATTTTTGTGTGCTGTGGCTTGGGGTGGCGGTGCCACTGCCCTGGGCTGGCTAGCTAGTTCCCCGTTCCCCTTGGTACGCCTCAGTGCCAATCCTTAGAGGTACAATTCATATTGCTGAACCACTGCCATAACATTTTAACCTGTTGATGCATCACTATTAAATGCTATTATGTGAATACAACTGATTACCATTTGTATTAAATCCACGTATCTGCCTTTATTTAATCAAGCACAACGAACGGTGTGGAGTTACAGTGTGTAATCAGGTGGTTTATTTTAGTTTAGAGTTACTAAAACTATTTCCTGGTGGTGTAGTCGTTGTTGGCTACCCTAATTCTTACCGCCCTGCTACATTAACAAAATCGCAGGACTTCCAATTATCAAGTTTGGAATAAAATTATAAACTTGAGATGGAGAGATGGGGGGGGGGGGGTGAAAGAGGCACATGCTGAGATGAAGGAACACAAGGACAAGCGGAGGTAGAGGAGGAAGGGATGTTTAATGACGGAGAAGAGAAATAAACATGGGCAGAGCTACTGTACTTGACAGCTGAATTTCAACACCTCATTAGACAGACTAATATTTGTATCTGTCGCGTAGAAACTTTGTATCTCCAGATTTCTTTTATTTTTTTCCCTAAATTAATGCCCTACTTTGTGTGTTGCGCAAAAATTGCAAAATAGCCAATCTACAAGCTCACAACGCATCGCATCGTGACACATTGTTTGCTTGCAGATCTGCTATTTTTTAAACTAGAGGTTGGGACGGCTATAGGGCCCACACACCAACGTTCCACTGATTTGACCAATATGTCTGAGTCACAGAGACGGGGGCCTTGTCCTTCTGTCTGTGTCCCTTTTGTGCCCATATATGGAGATCTCTATATCTGTCTTCCCTGACGTCATCAGTATATGCCCTTCAGTATATGGGCAATGGGCATGCCCATAACATTGGCATATGGGTTGGATCAGCGGTTCTGGACAACTGGATATCCGAACGACTCAACGGCGGGCACTGCATGATCTGTTTCGAGTCTGATGTCATGATGACACAGTTTGTTTGGGTCTGATGTCATGATGACACAGTTTGTTTGGGTCTGATTTCATGATGACACAGTTTGTTTGGGTCTGATGTCATGATGACACAGTTTGTTTGGGTCTGATGTCATGATGACACAGTTTGTTTGGGTCTGATTTCATGATGACACAGTTTGTTTGGGTCTGATGTCATGATGATACAGTTTGTTTGGGTCTGATGTCATTTTGTATTTTGTTGTAGCAGTAGTGGCTCAGAGCCTCTGCCTGATGATCAAAAGCCTAATATCTCCAAGCCGAATTCCCCTTTAGGCTTGTGGTTAAGTAATCTCTCAAGAACAGATTCTGCTCTGCGCTTGAATCTGTCTGTGTATACATTTTTGGGAAAAATGTTGATAATTATCAGTGAATAGAATTTGCATTGGCCAAATCTGGGTAAGAGTTTATAAGTTTACACTTCATCCTACTCCTTTTTGAACATTGTTGTTGCTATGCTTGTTTTTTTTTCCTGTTTTGTATTTTCATTACATTTTTTATTAATGTCCCCAGACCCCATATTGAGATTCAGTGCTTTAAATAAAGGACGGCGCTGTTGCTTTCCAGTTAACAAGAATGAGACAGGCATGTAGATTCAAGATGAACATTCTCCTCTGACTTTACCACACCAAAGATGGTCGTAATGGGACTAGAGTCAAGAATTTACCACATAATGTGAGAGAAGGATAAAAAATAGGGTCCTAGAAATGATTTGCATTAAACAAAAAGGCTTCATTTGAAACCACAAAGCCTGATCTTCATCTTAATGATGACTTTAAACAGGAACTGTGCGTCTTTTCCTCTCCGACCTTTTCTGTGGCCTCACCAGCTAAACACCAAAGTAATTGTGGCTCATCTCATCGGGCACCTTTATAACTGCAGTTACTGTGGAGAAAGAGCACTGAGCCTCTCTCATCGTCGTACATTATTAATCTTCATTCTGCAAAGCACACAGTCGCAAAACAAAAACCATCACGTCAACATCATAAACAATGTGGCTGCCACTTGCATCCATCTCCCTTAATGAGAGGCAGCTGTATGTCCTCCAGTGAATCCAGACAAAATAACAAAAACAACAGGTCAAACTGCGACACGATCAAGGGTGTGCTGTGAGTTCCATGACCGAGGGCACCTTAGGACAGCCAAAGCATTACCTATTCAACGCACAACTTAGAGAATGTTTTGGTGGACTTGGTGGGCCCGCCATTAATCACTGCGATAGGGTTGGTCTTGCCTCCCCGAAGTCATATTTATCTCATGTCCATCTCCCTCTCGCTCGCTCCATTCGCCCTCTTTGTCTGCTGTACTGTGATTAGGATCCAATGACTTTAGCACAGAATTACTTGGTGACACGTTACATTAAAATCCTCAGTGTTAATTTATGCATTTTTGAGAGTGTACAAATGTAAGCAAATAGGGGCGGCTGCAGCTAAGAGGGTTGCGATGTGACAACGCGCAGGAGCTTGTAGATCAGCTATTTTAGCTGAACGACATGGTCCAACTATAAATCAAGAAGTAAGGCACTAAAGACATTCTTCAAATAATCTTGCTACACTAATCAAGGAGGACACCCATGGAGTGTGGAGTCAATGTCCACCAGGGTAAAACAGCAGATGCATGCTTTGTGTAACTCCACACTTTTGTACAAATATTACTCAATATTCTGGCTACAACAATAGCTGCTTTCCATACTGTTACTGTACTTGCACGATGAACAATTAATATGAAACTAATTATTACCCAATACTTATGCAAATCACTTCCGCATGTGCTGCAACGTCAAAATCGTCACACACACACACACACACACACACTAGCGAGCCCTCGCAGAGGGAGGGAGAGAGAGAGAGAGAGAGAGACTTTTTAGAGTTTTATTTCTTACTTTGTCGTCTTCTTCCTTGTCCAATACTTCATCAGCTGTTTCAAAGCGTTTGAAGCCCAATGATTCAGATAATATCTACTTAATTCATATGGGCTACTTAATTCATAACTCCATAAGAAGTTACAGCCAGAAAATCTAATAATAAATACGAAATCTGACATAGTGACATTGTGCTTCTTTGTTATTTTGACTGATGTATTATACATTTATTTTACAAAATATTTAATATTTACAACAAGGTTTTTGCATTCTTTACTTTGGAGTGCCGCTTTTTCCACTTCGGTGGTATTTGATTCAAGTTCTATTTATAGCTGAGCACCCACTGCCTAAACAAAAAAGACATCCGAAGGAAGCGCACCTGCTTTTTTTGCAGCAGCAGAAGCATAAGTGCTCAATCTTTTCTTGTGCAATACGGATACATTAATTAATTCAAATGATTAAGCTGCAGTAGTGGGCAGTAATGAAGTATATTTACTTGAGTATAATTTCTGTTCCACCCATTTTCAACCTACTGTATCTTCTATTAGTCCTCACTAATGTTAATTACAATATGGTGCCATTTTTGTCTACTAGGTCTGTGTCTCAGAGTATAGGGGCTGTGGGTAGTTCAGAAATCTGCCATTCATGTCAATGGGGAAATTGTATAACCAATACATTAATTGCTTAGCAAAATGCAAGTGCACCATTCCCATGAAGCCAGTCAAGTTGAGCTCACAACGCATCACATGAAGCGTTGTGAGCTTGTAGATCGGCTATTTTCACCGAAGAGATTTGGTGTAGAGGAGAAAAGGGTACGGACCCAGTGTAGAACCCTGAGGGACTATACTACACAACTAATAGGCAAGGCCAGGCAAGTTTATTTGTGTAACACATTTCAACAACAGTATTTTACATAAAACATTCATTAAGAGAAATAGCACACTGCACATAGAGAATGCAAACGAATCACATTATAAAGAATCAAATGTATTAAAATCCACTTTTGAATACAATTAAAAGGAGAAGTTAAAAGTACATAGGGTTTAAGTGGTTCAACTCCTGGATTTGTCCCTGGATTTTCTTTCCTTATCAGACCCCTCAAGAGATTCAAATGAAGAGCACACGCCAAAGGAAAGGAGGTCTGCACTCCTGGGTTTTCGTTGAAACAAATTAAAATGTTCTTTAAGCTTGTCATGAAAAAGGTTAATATGGGGTTTTTAAACCTCTTAAATCATTTTCAACTTTATAAGTTATAGGAGGGATGAAAAAAGTGGCAGGAAAATGTAGGGGCACACACCCACACCCACACCCACACACACACACACACACACACACACACACACACACACACACACACACACACACACACACACACACACACACACACACATACACACACACACACAGGAAAGGGCCATGGATGGCGTTGGCGTCTATACAAGTGCTGCAAATGGCAAACATCAAAAAGGTGGACCTTTACGGGACCTACCATGGGTCACAAGGTCAGAGAGAGAAGGATGAGGCTGGCTGGGCACTGTGTCAGGCACCTGGAACTGGTGGCAAGCAAAATGACACTGTGGGAGCCAACCCAGGGCACAGCCAGGAAAGGAAAGAGGCGCACCACCTACGTAGACACACTGTGGCGCGACAGCGGAGCTACTGATGTATATTTCTGGTCGAAAGAGTGGCTGTGATAGAGTCATTTCATTTGATCTCTTATCTTAATTATCATAATGTGTCTAGGGTCCTTAACCTGGTTAACAATGTCCTATTAATAATGCCATCTGGGCCTGTACTTTGTCATGGTAAAAGTACTCTGTACTCTCAGTCTCTCTGTCTGCCAACCAAGGTCAAATCCAAGCAGGCCTTTTCTGTGGCAATCTTGTTTTGGGAACACGGTATCTGGGTGTTCTCTTCTCTTCTACAGCTGTCTCCCTTAGTGTCACCAAATCATCACTGACCAGTGACAGGTCAGAGATGTCAAACGTGTTTGACCCAGACATGGGGACGCTGTTGTCCAGAGATAAACTGTCACACAATCATCATCTACCATCATCTACCATCATCATCAGACGACGGAACCTCATCGCTCTCCACCAATGGCAGGATTACACCTCCGACGGCTGGACGATTGATGTCACATCCTATGATGTCATATGTTTATGTTACTGGACAATGTTAAAAGCTCGTGCTTGCTCTGTTACACTACGGAGAGACGGACGGCCGATGTTGCGGACCTGTGATATACTGAAACCTTCTATTGTCTCTCTGATCTGAATACTAAACATGTTTCCTTACACCCTTCGCTGCCTGTCTGAGTCTGGTCTTTCCTTATTGTCTCCGTGCTACAAGTATCTGTACTTTGTGTGGGTCATAAGGTGAAATTCAGATCCAACAGGCTGTATTAGTCTCCTGGAGAAGGGTTCAAGAAGGGAAGCTCCAGTCCAAGGTTTTCAGTTAGGTATCATTTTATTTCCACCCAACAGGCAGACTGCCAGGTTTAAGGTCTGATTCCGCAGCGCTCCGCATCACATACAAGCATGTTATTTTATACTCTGTCTACCTTCTGCTCACAAGGGGAGGGGTCAGGTAGCTAAGCCCAGCCCCTAATCCCCGTGGGCCTATCACATCAAATACATGAATACTTGAGGAGTCGTGGCCGAACCCCCGCAAACATCCTGTTGAAACACATTAGCATTGTCCTTACAGTGTACAAATTTGTCTTATTTCCAATTATCAAACTTTACTTCTACACAAAGGCTGGTTTAGTAATTCTTGTTCAACATCTTTTAAGCTTTAGAATAAGCCCACACACTTTATACTTTCATGTTTGCAAACAGTAGTTTAAGAATACAATGAGTCAAATAAAACCCAGCGGTCACTCTAAGACTGACCACTTCCCTTAACTGATGTTTCTCTTTGTTTACAACACAGGTCATAGTTATCAAGACTTTAATCATTTCAACTACTCATTTAAAAGGCTCTTAGTATTGTGTACAATGTACATAGGCTTACTCAGCTTGACAGAGTTAAAGTTAAACTGTCTTCTGCAGACTTGCTGTCCTCTGCCCAACCACTACGCATTCACTGTCTGTGGCCAACACCCAGGAAGGAACAAAGGGTATTTTAATCCGTTCAAATTAAGACAAAAGAGGCCAACCTCAGCCTAGGGTGTCGACACTTGGACTCCAACGATTTACATCTCTGAACCAAGAAACAAAAGGTTGGCAGAACAGCCTGTTCCATTTCTCACCTCACCTGGGCTTCTAGCACAATGGCCAGAACTTTAGGGAATGCAAATTGATCGCATCTCAGCCTCAGCCTTCATGAACAAATGGAGAAACCCCCCCAACATTTAAATTCATTAGTGTGTCTTTACTTCAAGCAAGTTCTGCTGTCTTATATCCTTACTTATATTCAAATACCACGCTTATGTTTGAAAAGTATACATCAACTACCAACACTGTAGAGCACAAGACCCTAGAACTAGGACACGAGGGTGTGGAGGGCAGCGATTCAGGAGTCCCGAGTTGGTGTTGGCCAGTTAAGCCGCACTCTCGCATCACATCATCGCATGTCGCTGATATCGATTCCTTTCCCATCTACAGCAGCTACTGTAGTTACAATATATTTTTTAAATGTGCTCCTTCAGTCCGTTTCTTCACCTCTGTCACTCGTAACCTGGGACATGCCGAATAATTAAAAGACGCTTTTTCGCTTCGCGAAACTGATGTGGACGCTTGCATTGACTTTATAAGGTTTTTAAAAAAAAACGTTTTTTATTCGCATGAAGAATTCGCCCCGGTGTGTAAGGACCTGTACACTTTTTTTTCCATTTCCACCTCACAATGCACTTTCAAATTCACTTCAGGAGTGTTTCTGATCTAGGTTATATGATCTTTAGTGGATGACTGCCAGAGTGTATATCCTCTCTTACAGATCTCCTCTCCTCCTGTGAATACCTTGACAGCCTAACCACTCAAACCCTCTACTCAGTAAAACGGACCTCAGATGCAGCCATACTTTGTACGTTCAATTTTCATTGTACAAAATCTCTTCACCAAAAACAGCCGATCTACAAGTTCATAACACTTCACGTTGCAACGCCTTATGAACTTGTAAATCTGCTATTTTTTGGCGAACGTTGCCCAGAATAGGGATGCGGGGTTCATTTGAAGACTCAGCACAGTACATCTCCTACAGTAGCACACACACACACACACACACACTCACACTCACACTCACACACACACACACACACACACACACACACACACACACACACACACACACACTGAGCAATGTCATTATTCGCAGTGCTGTTGTCGCTTGATAACTACCTTGTCTCCGGCTGATAAAGCTACAGTATTTACTGCGGTGCATTCACTGCTGACTCGGCCTTGTTCAGTGTGCCTGACCATGTCTGCTTCATTCCAAGAATATAAAAATCCCATGTTAAGATTATGCTGCTGTATGAATCATGGCTGTATCAAATGCAGTGGTCATCAGAATTTTTTTTGTACCAGGGACCCCCAGAAGAGAAAAAATATTCCAAATGTATGTATCTTGCCAGTGCAGCCACGAATTGACGCACTGTGAGCTTGGTAGATCTTCTGTTTTTGAGAACCACTGCTCTAAACTAACTGTTCT
Source organism: Gymnoscopelus braueri (assembly GCF_963280865.1). Taxonomy (NCBI): domain Eukaryota; kingdom Metazoa; phylum Chordata; class Actinopteri; order Myctophiformes; family Myctophidae; genus Gymnoscopelus; species Gymnoscopelus braueri. The sequence continues at coordinate 6,884,493 of NC_137625.1, read as the reverse complement.
AAATATAAGAGTATAAATAATATAAGAGTTTTTTTGAAAAACGTATGTTGCTATATTGCTCAAATCTAAAATAACACCCCGGTTTTACACTTTGTCCTTTGTACCTTTTGTAGACTCTGCTAGTGTGAAGTTGAAGCCAGTTCAACTTTATTTTGTATCAGCAGCTTAGCCCTACTCTCAGGGCAATAGATAAGATGACGCAAAAACAAGGTAAGTAAACAAGATAATACATCATGAGATAGTCATCCTCTATCGAGAGAGAGAGAGAGAGAGAGAGAGAGAGAGGAGAGATGAGAGAGAGACAGAGAGAGAGACAGAGAGAGAAACACTTAGATGAGGCAGTTAACAGTGAC
>NC_137625.1:6734463-6883940 GCF_963280865.1 Gymnoscopelus braueri | reverse complement strand
AATAAAAAATAACAGATCTACAAGCTCATAGCGCACATCATGCATGAGCTTGTAGATTCTGCTATTTTTGAACAGCCAAAGAAATATAAAATGACACAGATGCGTCCCCGGATTGAATGGGTTAATTAAAATACCTTTGGGGTCCTGCTTACCATTCACCCTGACAACCATCAAGGCATGGCCCATCGCCCAAGGCCAACGCGCCAAACGCCTTGAAGGGAGCTTTCCCTCCTCCACTCTGCTGTAACAACGCGGAACAGCATTCCCCTGCTGCTGGAGACGTCACATCAAGTACTGATGTGGAAGTCAAGTGAAGGATCATTCTGATACCAAAAACACAGGAGCTTAAAGTATACTGCATTAGTTCCATTGATCCAAGCTGGAACACAATCGATTGATTGATCATTAAAATAAACATGCTCTGGAAAATGCACGCGGACCACCTATCTGACCACAGTGTTACGTGGTCAGTAGTATAGATGGGTGCAGGCTGCGAATGCTTTCCAGTTTTTTTAAGTGGGCCCTGAGAACCGCTGGCCTAACCAACACCTTCCTCAACATGAGACTGAAATGTTCAAGGACATCCAAACATGCAGTACACCAATATTTGTCATGATGCATTCCTACAGTAAGTAGTTGCAGATCAGTGTCGGCTTTCTATATTTATATTCATGAAGCCTGCAAAAGCATAAACAAATCATACATTAGAGAGAGAAATGGGGAAAGACTGAGACTGAAAAAACAATGACAGGAGAAGGAGGAATGAAAAGCGAGGGAATGAAAGAGATGAGAGAGAGAGAGGAAGTGATGGAGTGTGAAGAAGAGAGTGGAAGAAACAGGAGAGAGAGAGAGAGGGGGGAGGGTGAGGGGAGAAGGGAGAGAGAGATGGAGATATGCAGAAAGAATGCAGAGTTACGTAAGTAAGGTTATATTATAAGACAAAGAGAGAGGGGAAAGAGAATGCACCAAAAGAAGGATGGATATGGGAGACAGGAAGAGAGAAGGAAGAGAATGAGTTATACAGCAGAGATGTTAAACAGATACAGAGAGAGAGAGAGAGAGAGAGAGAGAGAGGAGAGAAGAGAGAGAGAGAGAGAGAGAGAGAGAGAGAGAGAGAGAGAGAGGAGAGAGAGATGGAAGCAGAAAGAAAGACGTAAGACAGAACAAAATTGCAATGAAAGAAGGATGGATATGGGAAAACGGTGAATACAGAGATTGTGAAACAGACGGAGGGAGAAAGAGAGAGAGAGAGAGAGAGAGAGAGAGAGAGAGAGAGAGAGAGAGAGAGAGAGAGAGAGAGAGAGAGAGAGAGAGGAGAGAGAGAGAGAGAGAGAGAGAGAGAGACGAGAGAGAGAGAGAGAGAGAGAGAGAGAGAGAGAGAGAGAGAGAGAGAGAGAGAGAGAGAGAGATACAGAGATGTGAAACAGATGGAAGGGAGAGAGAGAGGGGGGAGAGAGAGAGAGGAGAGAGAGAGAGAGAGGGGAGAGGAAGAGGGAGAGGGAGAAACAGGAGGAGAGACTTGTTGACAGGTATCATATACAAAAACACGATGAAGGCCAAACACACCATTGTCTGTGTTAAATCATCTGACTGGCACAGACTAACGGTGTGTGTGTGTGTGTGTGTGTGTGTGTGTGTGTGTGTGTGTGTGTGTGTGTGTGTGTGTGTGTGTGTGTGCACGTGTGTTTGTGTGTGTGTGTGTGTGTGTGTGCATGTGTTTGTGTGCGCGTGCGTGTGTGTTTGTGTGCGCGTGCGTGTTTGCGTGCGCGTGCGTGCGTGCGTGCGTGCGTGTGTGCGTGTGTGCGTGCGTGCGTGGGAGAGAGAGACAGAGACAGAGATAAATCCTTGCTATGTGCCACTTCACTGTCGAATAAAACTGAGAGCAATACATGTTATCATTATTGACAGTAGTAGATAATAATAGTGGTACTGGTAGTAATAGTAGTCATAGTAGTAGTAGGAGTAGTAGTAGTAGTCATGCATATGCTGTAGTACTACTATAATGAGTAGATGCTTGCCTTATCCTTCACTGGTCTCTCATTGAACATTATGTGCAGTCTATTAATACATATAAATGTACAGTAAATATATGAATGAATATACTGTATGAATGAATATAACTATGGAAACTGGACATATTTGCACAGAGATTAACCAATTTCCATAAAAGTTAGTAAACTGTCTTGACACAAGAGGTTTTAATCCAGACTCGCTATCGGAAAATCTCACAATGACTTGTTGTAGTGCAGATTTTCAACCACCAGGGGGCGTACCACTGTGAGCACTCTAACAAAAGTTTTCTCTGAACTTTTATGCAAGTAATTGACAGGGAGCGCAGGTGCAGTGAGAGGTAAATTTAGTTTATTTCTCCTGTAGGTCAAAGGCCTGGGATTACATAGTTACAGCTGTCACTTGGGGAGCCATACAGAAGTCAGCCACCAGCCTATTCCGGGCGCCTTTCAATGTTGAACAAATGGGATCGTGGTACCATATGTTTTTCCTCTTTGATAGCAGTCAGAGCCCTTGTTAGATGAACACGGACCCATAACACCAGAGAACCAACCTATTATTAGCATAGTAATGACTACAGCCACACATCAAAGGGAGCCTTTAGTTATGAAGGGAATTTCATAAGTACAAGTTATTATACCATCTACAGACACCTGAACACACGCACACAGAGTCGGGGCTTTACAGAGGTCTAATTCATCACAGTCCAGAGCTACTGTATGTGAAATTGTGCCCTGGGGTAACAATGTAATGGATCAGGTGGTTCATCTTAGTATTTGACTGGTAGCACGACTGTACCAAACTCACCATTATTGGCAATGACGAGCATAATTCAGCTATACAGGAGCACCAAACTGTCATGTACGTCATGTTGTGGCGCTGCAGGAGTCTTCAAGTAACACAGCATAACACACTCATTGGGGACGGCCATAGCTGAGTGGGTAGAGAGGCCGCCTGGGAAACAGAAAGTCTGCGGTTCGACTCCCGGCCCTGGGTTTGTGTCGGAGTGTCCCTGACAGTAGCGGCCTCAGCTATGTTTGACCCGTTTCAATTGAAACGGGTCCCCGACTGACCGTCAGTCAGGCGCCCCCACCCCTCAGTCACTGACCCACCAAAACCCGCCGATGCTCGACCGCACACGTGCATTATTTGTTCATGGACTCGTCTCTGCCCATTATGTAACCTAACCCTAACCCTTGTGATATGGTGGCCCCGCATTAGCCCTTGAAACGGGCCCCCAGATCCTTAAGGTCGCCCCTGGTCCCTGACCAAGACAAGTATCGCTCATCATAATCTTCTGAGTGCCGAAGCTGAAACTGGGGCATACAAATGTTTTCAGCACAGGGCTTTACCCTACAACTATCTATTCTAACATCACTACAGAGGTCTGCATTATGAGTCACTCACAGTAATAACTGGGGATAAGCGGATGCGGAAAATTCTATTCCCACTGAACAGATACGTATGAATGCAAATTGGAACCGTAATATTTGTTTTTGTTGTTTGTTTGTTTTTTTTCTCCCTGCGCTGACCTGTCAAGGTATTAGTCCATGAGCCAGAGCCCCAAAATTGAGCAATGATTATCGAAAGAGTGGGCAAAACCAAACCTATATTAAATTGTTCATAGGGTCAATACGAGTAAATAAATATATGATAACCTTTCCACAGGAGCAGCTTTTTCATGGTTATCACACATTTTGTTATTTTCCCCATACGTACATGACAGGTGAAAAAATTACAAAATTTAAAAAAGAGTTATCATAATGAAACTTCCTGAGTTGATTACTTTTATGAAGACAATGATTTATTGTATTACAAGTTTTCTGAAATTGTATATTTAAATATGCAAATTAGGCATTTAGTCCATGAGCCAGAGCCCCAAAATTGAGCCAGATATTGAATATTCCCTCGTTAAAAACCTTTGACTCCAACATCTTAACAAAATGAAATAAGAATGTTCACTCTGGCTTTGTCCAATGTCCCAATGTTGATTCTGGAAAGTTATACAAATTCGGGCATATTTTCGTATTGCCTAATTTGCATATTTAAATATACAATTTCAGAAAACTTGTAATACGATAAATCATTGTCTTCATGTAAGCAATCAACTCAGGAAGTTTCATTATGATAACTCTTTTTTAAATTTTGAGATTTTTTTCACCTGTCATGTACGTATGGGGAAAATAACAAAATGTGTGATAACCATGAAAAAGCTGCTCCTGTGGAAAGGTTATCATATATTTATTCACTCTATTGACCCTATGAACAATTTAATATAGGTATGGTTTTGCCCACTCTTTCGATAATGAAATCTTGTCTGGCTCATGGACTATATGTTTTCAGATTGCTTGCAGAAAATCCTTGAAGGAAAATTTCAATACAGCCCTTTTGATCACACAATTTACTCAGTATGTATCTATGTATGTGTCAGACCATGGAAGATGGTAGTGTACACATATTTCCCTTCTGGCATGGCCTAGATCTTCAAACTGGAAATATTGTAGGACTGCTGCCATGACAGATTAGAGATTTTAGACTGCGTGGACCCACCCCTGCACCCAAGGAGGACTAAACCATTAGTTCTTAAGGTAGGGTCCGGGGGGTCCCCAGGGGTCCTTGGGGGGTTCCAGGTGGTCCCCATCAAAAGTAGTTAATATAGCGGGACCATCATTTTAACCACTTTATCCATTTATACGTAGGCTATTAAAAAATAGCAGATATACAAGCTTACACATCTGCTATTTTTGAAATCTTCTCTTCTGGGGGTCCCTGGCACAACAAATGTTCAGATGGGGGGGGGGGGGGTCCGTGGCCAAATATAGATTCTTGGCACTACAAAGCTTGAGAAACACTGGACTAAACGTATGAAGACTAATCAGTTGTATTTTTTATAGGGTGGGGGGGGGGGGGGGGGGGGCAGAGAATGCCACTCACATGGGGCAAGTGCGACGAGGGAGTGTGTTGTTTGACTCTCTGGGGGCAAGCTGGTATGGGATAAATGTAAGGCCAATTATATTTTGAGAAGGTCAGTTAAACATTTTGGTTGGGGAATCAAGGGGTTTCATGGCTGTCGGCTGGGCCTTCCACATTTTGTCTGGTCTGACATCTCCACCATGCAGTATTATTTCATGTGCCACTGAAAAGAAGAAAAAAAAACATTTTGTGATATTCTTTGTACTCTACATTTTTTATTGTTAAAATCTGAAATATGACATTTGACATCAAAGTATTTTCCCAATTCACAGAAGATTCAAAGAGGCTGGATCTCAGTGGATGCAGAAAAAACGAAACAATGACTAGAAACACATTTCAAAGGAGTAGTTCACCCCCCAAAAATCGTATTTTCTATCTATGACACACCCCATGAAGCCTTGAATACATGGAGATTTTTCCGTGAGCCAATAATTTGATGACCATGTCTCCTGCTGACCAGTCACCCCGTCATCGAATTATTGGCTCAGGAATGCGACAAAAACAAAAAAATCTCCATGAATTCAAGGCTTCATGGAGTGTATAATTAAGTTGAAAACACGGGGAGATAGATCATTTTCCTCCATAGCGCCCACATTGTGGAACAAGCTGCCACCCCATGTTAGAGTGTCTCAAACCCTGCCTGTGTTTAAATCACGTTTGAAAACTCACTTGTTCTCCTTGGCGTTTGAAAATTCAGATTGAGAAGCTGCTGCTTCCCCAGGCTTTGTGTCAATCGTTGTCTTGTTCATAGTGTGTGGTCTCTTGTTTATTTTAGTATTTTACTGAGTGTACAGCACTTTGGTTCAACACTGTTGTTTTTAAATGTGCTCTATAAATAAAGTGGATTGGATTGGATATAATTAATAGAAAATATTAAAATAAGTAATTTCTTGGGTGAACTACTCCTTTAAAACTGGATATTCATTCTTATACTTACGCGTTGTTTTACATCATACGGTACAATGATAACTTCTATGCTTTTATAGAGCCTGTGTGTCTCGCCCCACAATCCTCCGCTTGAGTGTTTGGCTTTAAAATATGGAACACAGACAGGCTGGCCTACATTATTTAGCTGACAGAGTTCAAAAGTATCTTCCCATGTCCATATTAACAATATATGAGAAGCTTTGTCAAGATGCTATACACTGAAGCGCTTACAGCAGGATTACACAGTAAAATCATCTGTTAGTCTAACTTGGTGCATAAAAAGAGACCCAACGGGCCCGATTTGGGTGTAATTTTAGTGTCTACACGAGTGAGTTGATTTGAAACTTATGTTAGAATAATATACAAAATGTTGGTATGCACCGGAGCACATGGACAAGAGGGAATGGATGATACGTTTATTTTTGGTCCGAGCGCTGGCAGGCCATGCCTCAGAGTAATAAATTAAAGATTCGGTGAGTTCTCACACTTGTGCTGCCCAGTCAGTTCAGCGGACTACCCCAATTACAAAGCTATTGGGGTAAAGTGTACACAGTCTTATATTTCCACATGAATAAAAACTTCTCTATGAAATCTTGCACAGCTACACCCAAATTGTTGTATGGCAAGTTTGATTCCTGCGTTTTTTTCTGATATCTGCATTTCTTCTGATGCATTAACCACTTAAACCCCATATACTTCGTTGATAGGTGTCCCTAAGGGCTCCCCCTCCTTTTTTCTCTGAACACCAATTTCTTTTGCCGAAAATAGATGATTTACAAGCTCAGAAGTTGCTAACTCACAACTGTTATTAAATGATTTCAGACGTGAATTTCGCCAAAACCTTGTGCTAGTACCATCTTGGAAGCAGGATTGGGAGATGGCCATGCCAGGCTAGCCTGGTAAACCCTCCCTCCGGAAATCTCAATTCCATTTCATTTCAGGAGTGAGTCTGGCATGATCCGCCTTTCTGCAATATTGGCTCTGTATGCCAAACGGCCGGGCCTATCAGCGTCGTCGCTCATTGTTCTGTGATTGACAGCTTACGTTGGCCAATCAGGTGGCGAGTTCGAGTGAGCCCAAAACACGAACGGCAGCCATCTTTTTCTTGTGCGGCCAATTCTCCGCTATTTTTTTACTTCAAAAAGCTCTCTAACTTCTATTTTGAGGCACGGAATTTACTTATAAGATATCGTTTGGATAGAATTTAGTTGTTTAACTTCATATATGTGGTCAATTAATCATGACAAAGCCTATTTAAAAATAAAAATTTAGAGAACCGGTAGGGGCGGGCAGTGACACCATTTTATCCGAATAAGGCAACCCATTTTGGGTATGGCTGTCTCAAAAGTCCCGTCGCGTCACATTAAGACTGGTGAACTGCTGATTGGCTGAAGGGGAAAAATTATCATTGGCTGAAGGGGTTGTCAGTCAACGGTATTACTCCCGCCCAACTCCAGCACAGCCAATATTGCAGACAGGCGGATCAGGCCAGACTCACTCCTGAAATGAAATGGAATTGAGATTTCCGGAGGGAGGGTTTACCAGGCTAATGCCAGGCCAGCAAGTGAATCTTGGACCCAGGCTAAGGTGAAGACCTACTACACTGGCAATGGACCCTGCTGAACCCCCTACTGTACTATACTAAGTTCAGCCGCTATAGTCCCCTATACAGTATTACAGACCACCTTCAAAGGCTGCTTCTCGAGACAAGGGCTTGGTTACACACTGAGGTGCATCTGATGTTACATCATGAAAGGGTGCTGGACCCTGCAGCATTCGTTTCAGAGAGGGATGTTCATGTTTTTATTTCAAACTGAATTCTGGGAATCTGTGACAGAGCTACCTACTGTACCAGAGATGTAGCTAAAAAAGACTACTAAAATGGCTGTAACACAGTGCGATTTTAACCAGCCTATCAATGAATTTGCTTCAATATTATCTTTTCAATCTTATGTATGTATTGGAGAAAGTAAAGAAACTGGCAAACCCCCCTCAACGCTCTGATTTAGTAAAAGTACCACCTTAGCACTGGAACTGCGATCACCGTTAAAAGGGTGTGATTTTTTCCAGATGACACGTTGATATATCTGATATGTTTTTGGAGAAACACCAGACTGTGTGTGCAAAGACCTAAGGCTCTGTGCAACACTGGTGCATTCCCTTAAAAGCAGCCTAGGCTATGTAACTTTGCCCTAAAACAATAAATAACCTTTTTACCCATAATTTCCCTCTATACCAGCAGTTATCAGCCACTGGAGTAGTGTGGTGGTGTGGGGGTGTTTACTGTACCTGCAGAGACACATTGCCCTCATGCTGTATTTTGGTGTTGTCACTGTTTCTTTTGGTAGCCCAAAAACATCCCTGTCAAAACAAACAGTGAAAACAACCAAAATACAGAGAGTGGGCAGTGTGTTTCGGCAGGTAAACACCACCACACTACTCCAGTGGCTGATAACTGCTGGTATAGATTGGCAAAAATATATGTATTTATTGTTTTGTTATGTAAAATCAGGGTAAAGTTACATACAATACTACAGTATGCCTTTAAAGGTTTCATGACGTTCAGTTTTACCACACATTAAAAGTCTTTGTCATGGTCCTTCAAACGTGTATAAAAAGTTTTAACTAAAAATTCCACTCCATTGATCCATGGCAGGTGTTTTTCTCTCACATTTCTAAAGCCTTTTCAACTGCAATGAAAAAAGAAATCTTTGCCTGCAGGTGTCGCTGGTGAGGGATTTTGCCTGTCAATCATCGCCTCTGCTCCGCCCCCCCCCAAAGGAAAGGATAGGGGAGGGGAGGGGCGAGGAGGAGAGTGGGCGGGATTAATGGGCTGTGACCTCACTGCCGAAGGGCCAAGCTCAGATTACTTTTCAGCCTAATTATTCAGAAAACCCCAGACCACAGAAAATCCACTGAATGTTCAAAGTTCAGATTTTTGGGTGTAATTGAGGTCATAAAACCCCCCAAAAAAACATAAAAAATTAAAAAAGTGAAAATGAATGTCTTAGAACCTTTAAGCCTGATTTATACTGCATGGTTGTGCATCAGTGTCGCACACCGGAAAATATCCGATCTACACATCGCAGCGCAACACGTTGTGAGCTTGTAGATCACGTATTGTCGGTGTGCGACCCAAACATGAACCAGCCCTTAGCTGCTGTTGGTTCCTGAGGGAGGAAAGATGCAGACTCATCACACACACTGAATACAAAGTGTCCCCACCTGCAACTCTTCCCTAAGAATAATGAATATAAAGTGCCTTTCAAAAGTTTCTATACACTTCCTGTAAATATTCAGTTGAATCATTTAGTCTTCGTATAAAATAATAGCTACAAAAAAAAGAAAACGAAAAAAAAAGAAGAAGAAGCTATGCCGATGAATGGAATATCACAGAAAGGTTATGAATACGTCTTGTACCTCTCGGTCTAATCGTGGATTCTATACCTTTTGACGAAAACAAAAGGTGACATACTGGAATCTCCTTAATATTGAAACTTTACTCAAAATATCTAAACCTAAGACAAAAGAACTGTAGCTGTAAGAACTGTACTGTAAGGGACCAGTCGAAATTTACATAAGGGGGGGCATGGAGGAAAATAGGGGAGGGTCATGCCTTTCTAATTTTGGTCCAAGGGAGGGTCAGCTAATTTTACTTTGAATCCAAGGGAGGGTCATGCAATTTTGAATTGATAAAATAGTCCGTTTTTTATATACCTTTTTAGTACAGCAGAACAGTGGTCAATGACCCCTCTCCATTTCAAAGGATACAAAGAATTCAAATCAAGTAACAGTTGTCTATTTAGAATCAATGACGGTCGTTAACAAGCCATCAACGCACAGCGAGTGTGAACGACCCAGTCAAATCTATTCAGCGTCTTAACGATGGTGGTTGAACAATTAAGCAAAACATCAACAGGCGTTATTGGAGAGATGCATTATAAATAGGCCTACTATAACTGGATATTCATAATCATTTGAAGTAATTCTGTGCATGTGATTAATGTGGATCTATATGGACAGTTGTGTATAGATGCCTAGCTCCACAAGTAAAACCAGAAGCATCAGGCCATAATTGATAGCCTAATTTGTTTTATGTAGGCAACAGTGTAGTTGTAGTCACTGTAGTTGATAATTAAAAGGGCAGAGTGACAAAAGTTTTAAACTACTGGTTACCAAATATTCAACTTTCTTCAATCTGACCAGGATTCAATGGGTTTCCCACATGTAAGATGAGAACACTATCCATTCTGCTACCACTACTACAGATACACTGTGCATTTAGCAAGACTGACTACACTACAGCAATGAATGTTCTAATCAATGTGGAAAGCAAAACATTGGACATATCAGTTTTAAATGTCATGTTGTATTTGATGGGGAGGGTTAGGGGTGTCAAGAATTTCACAATACGATACATGATGTTGGGCATGATATCGATATGATATATTATTAATGTTCTTTTCTCATGTATCATCAACATTGGCCATCATCTTATAAATAAAGTTATAAAGCAAGTTAGAAACAATTACAAAGTGCTTTGTACACACAAATAAATACATTTGTGCAAGCTTAATGGAGAAGTGAAGTTCTCACTAACTATAAACCCATTGTTTCAGAGGACAGATAGACACTAATATAACAAATATAATATAATATAAGACTGCATAACTATAAATTCCACAAACCTCATATTTTTGTCATCGGGACTTTACCAACCAAGTGCAGCCTAGTTATTTCCAACAGCTAAAAAAAATCTATAATACCAGATACAGTATAATACAATCTTAGATTAGATGTAGGCCTATTTGAGAGTGCAGATGCATGTCACATTAACGAGCGTCAACGAGCATCAGCTGACACACAACACCTCCCCTCTGCAGTGCTTTAAACTGAAAGTGACTGACTGGAGTCTGTTTCATTTCTCTCCAAAATACCTTGAATATGATGGAGGACATGATTAATAATTACTATGATTATGATAAGCTTTACATTTCATATCATACAGTAAAAACTCCTAACTTTCACCGGCAAAAAAAAAGAAAGTGTTTTTTTTTATTAAAAAAACAATTAAAAAAAAATTACGATACAGTATGACATCATGACAATACCTATCATCACATTTTAATACCACGATAGGCTATATCGTGACACAATATATCGTGACACTTCTAGGCGGGGAGGGTTACTCTTTTTTTTGTAATCACTTGGGGAGGGTCATTGATTATTTTTTTTTGTCAAAGGGAGGGTTATGGCATTTTAGATCAGGGCACATACATTTCCTCCATGCCCCCCCTTATGTAAATTTCGACTGGTCCCTAAGAACTGTACTGAAAACACGAGGAAAACACACTGTCGTCTTGTGTCTTCCACTTTAAGTAGACACTTTGATGTCCCGTGGTGGGTAGCCATATAAGGTTTGCATCTAACCCAGTGATTCCCAGTCGGCCAGGGACCACTGGTGGGTTGTGAAGGTATTGCAAGTATAGGACCTCAAATAATTGGCAAAGCTCTAAGACTGTAATGATAATAAAACATTAATATTAAAAAAAGGATTATGTAAAATAAAATGGCATGGCATTTAGTTTTCTTTAAAATCTTGAAAAATTAGTTTTCATTGTGATACCTGAATACTATGTTAGTTCCATTGATCCAAGCCAGAACATAATTGATTGATTGATCATTAAAATAAACATGCCCTGAAAATGCACGCGGCCCACCCACCCATCTGACCACTTAACAGGGCAGCCGAAAGGCTGTACAAAGGACTTATACATAATATAGTTGGATAGTTGGACAGTTTTATGCAAATGTTTGTTACCAAGTACATGGGTGGAAATGTATTCATTTATTCACAGTCTTGGCAACACTGTTGATGCAACAAGGGGGAGAGACAACTATAATGAAACAAAACAAAACAAAACAATTAAGATGGTATTGAAATAACTCCCCTGCCTAATGAATGATTGTTGTGCACCATTCGCGGACAAACAACCCAACCCCAGTACTTAAAGAGCCTGTAAACAGGAAATGCCCTGTTTTGGGTATTGGGTATTTCAGTGATGTCATCGGTGTCATTGATGGCATAATTCCTACACCAGTCTTCTGACAAGGTACACCAGTCTTCTGATGCTACTGTATACCCTAGAGTGCACCGCCAGCTTTTGGCCAGTGTGTCAAGCTATACACTAGAGTGCATCGCCTTAGACATGAAAAGGGGCTCGAGCCCCTGTCCTTTTACCCGTGGCCGTGGGTAAAAAGTGCCCTCTCCAGACCATTTACTATGGTGAAAAAACACAAAAGCCCCCTCCCCATGTCCTCCTCGAAGGCAGCATTCAAGACTAAGAGAACTGCCCCTTTCTTACCCTCCTGAACTTGAATGCAGCATTGTGTGTTTAAAGAATTGCCCTCTGTAGCTTGATTACGCTTAATTGAGCATGGCATCGTGCACAAAATTACAGCCGATCCACAAGTCCACAACGCGCGACGCACTGTGAGCCTGTAAAACAATTTGCAAATTTAATTTTGATCGATCACAAAATTGATGACTGACAGACACTTCTAGGCAAGCAAATGCTTAAAATACTTAATAACTACAACTGCTAATTTTAGTTACCATAACCAGTAATTCAAGGCTACTGGAGAGTTAGGGCAGCCTGGGTGGTTGTTGTGGCTCTTCTTGCAAAGATTGTTTTTGTCAATGGGCCTCATGATCAGGGCAAGAGGTTGCGTCCCACTGTTGTAGACTAGAGTAATACATGCTGAATTGCTCATATAGATAATCAGTGACAGTAACTTTTGTATGAATATTTTGTATGAATAATATTGTTATTTTGTCAGTATAATCCTAGATTCCTAGTGTTAATTTAAAATGAGATATTCCTCTAAATCTGGGTAGAAATTTTGAAAAAACAATCCGGCCCTTTTGAAATTCCAGCCCCTGCCTCTCCAAATCCCTATGCACGTCCCTGGTACTTCCTGTTTATGGGGTCTTTAAGTCATAGATATGGATATGGATATTATCCAGCTACAAGTGAAAGTTGCACAGTCAAATTTGCACTTGAGTTAAAGTACTGGTATTCATTTTATTTTTACCACTGTATCGCTGCATTGAAGTTAAATACATTTCACACACACACACACACACACACACACACACACACACACACACACACACACACACACACACACACACACACACACACACACACACACACACACACACACACACACACACGAAGAAAAAAAGTCAAAAATACTGAAAATAGCAGTGAGCTTGTAGATCTGCTATTTTTCACTATTTTTTAAATAGGGCATGAGTGGTTAATTTATAATGCATTTTTGAAAGTGTGGGTCCCGGGGGACCCTTCCTAGAAATGTACGAGTCAAAAGTACAAGATTTGTCTTTGAAATGTAGTTTAAAATTTAAAAAGCCAGTAATAAAGGAAACACTTACTTTAGTACTAGTAAATGTACTTCCTTACTGTCCACCGCTGACCAAACCGTATGTACTGTATCGTGATTACATCACCAGTTACATTACCATGCTGTAATGCCAATTCATATTTATTTATTCAGACACCACAATGACTAACCCATTTCCAGCAATGTGGGTCACAAATGTTGTCATCTTCACCTCAAACAGTTCCAGTTCTGTTACGTAATCCCTGCCCCAAAAATTGTTATAGATGTTTGTAAATCACGCTCCATTACCTGATCTACAGTACCTCATCTGCAAAGTGGACCAAACATTTCTAAATAAAAATGCATCGTTCCTAACCATTAGCCAATGACAGCACAAGGTTTAGTTTTTTGTAGATGTCAGATAAGGTCAGCTCAGCCAACTTAACTAACAGCCGAGCTTGTCTGTTCCACATGCTAACTGCACTTTGCCTTCACTGCCATCACCCCCAAATATCCAACAAGCCAATTAGAGGCTGGAAACTGAAAGGTCAGCGCTAACCACCATGACTTTTTTCTTGTTTGCATTAACGAGAGAGAGAGAGAGAGAGAGAGAGAGAGAGAGAGAGAGAGAGAGAGAGAGAGAGAGGGGGGGAGAGACTGGACACAACAACAGGCTCACAGATAAGATACATTGTTTATTGTTATTGTATTCAAAATACAACAACATTTGGTTTGGCACACCCACTCCAAATAGCAGCATCATACAAATGCAAATGAAAGCAGTATTATACAATAAAAGGTTATATTCATAATAGGGCATCGTGTCTCAGTGGAACAGTGGAACTCCTCTGTTTAAAACTTTGTTGTATTCAAATGGTTCTGTGGGTTGGCAGTTACCTGAAATTCAAATAAGGGACAGCCGGCAATGTGGTGTAAATGAGGAAAAAAACTGTCCAAGTACAGAAACAACTCAGGTCCAGTTTATTAAGTCTAGAATGTTTCTTGTGGTTGACAACCTGTATTATAGTAATATGTGGCCTGTTTGAACTTGTAAGATGTGTGTCATTGATTGATTCCCAAAAATAAGGAACAAATCAGTTATCAGTTCAATAAGGCAGTGGTTCTCAAACCTTTTCATGTCAAGGACCCCCAAATTGATATGTATTTAGCCACGGACCCCCATCTCAAAAGTAGTTTGCGAGGGACCTCCAGAAGCAAAGATTTTACTTAAAAATGTTCGCTTTAAAAAAATATATATTCAAAGATTTGCACACATTTTCACAATACATTTAAAAAAAAAGCAGATCTACAAGCTCATAGCGCGGCATGCTATGAGCTTGTATATCTGTTATTTTTCAATAGCCAAAGTATAAAATATGGTCAGAATATAGAGCTATTTATCACTTCTTTTTTTTTTAACAAATACAAATCACTTACCCTACCTGTTTCCATCTCCATGTAAACTGTTTACCGTGAAGATATCGGTTATTGAGGAAATATGTCATGTTTTAATGTGTTTTAGGAAGAAGAAGGAAGAAGTAGTGAAAATAGCAGATCTACGAGCTCAAAAAGCATTGCATTGCGACATCAAATTTCTCTATTGGGTCTTGAGCTAAAAAGTTTGTGAACCACTGCTCTAGTCTACGCAGGAACAGGGCAGGTTGTCTGCACAAAACCCACACCCCTCCCACTGAGGTCTTATCAAGCCACAATAATACCTCTTATTGATCATAATTTACCAGTCTCTCTCTCTCTCTCTCTCTCTCTCTCTCTCTCTCTCTCTCTCTCTCTCTCTCTCTCTCTCCTGATGGAAACTAAATGGATCTCAGTGCTCATGATAAGCATCCATTTCCACAGTCTCACTGTAATTAGCTGCCTAACTTCCTGTGAACTGAGGGGTGCATCATGGGGGAGTTGATGGGAAGCCTAATGGTCTGCTGCTAATGGTCAATAATGATGCCTGCTTTCTTAAACAGATCACGCGCGCGCGCGCACACACGCACACGCACACGCACACACACACACACACACACACACACACACACACACACACACACACACACACAGAGAGAGAGATTTGTATTACTATACTTTAGAGGACATAAATATTTTAGTACGCTGATTTTGTGAATGCCATTTTTGGGGGGTTTAACCCTAAGGCCAGAGATAGCCAGTCTACAAGCTTTAGATTTTCGGTGCAACTAAATCAGGCATAACTCACTAACTGTAAGCCTAACTCCCCAAATCCGTTTCAACCATAAAACTTTGTCCTTACAACATCTACTATACTTGTGGGGGCAAGCTCACAGTACATGCATGGGATATATCTTTTTTATACATCTTTTTATGGGAGAATTGTAACATTCAGCCATTAAATAAAACAGTTCTCCATAGATGTCTTTTAAAAATCAAGACAACATTGACATAAAATAAAACACCATATCACAAGATTAAAATAAGATGACAGATATCCACCCGCCTATCCACCTACCTAACCCCTATACATGCCTTAGAAACTAATCAAAAAGAGACATCAGGTTGTCATTAAACAGCTGTCCAAATAGTGGTCCAAATAAAACAAAACCAGACAAAATAATTGACAAAAGCCAAATTCAAACCTCACCTATCAGTCAATACCCCCACATTTTCAAAATATGTCACAAAAAGGAAATTTGACTATTTTGAAATAGGGCTTGAGTGAGCCCTTTTTGCCACCCCCTGCGTGCTGGTGCTTAGAATACTGACAGACTGCAGCATTACTGACAGACTGACTGCAGCATTACTGAGAGACTGACTGCAGCATTACTGAGAGTTAGAATACTGACTGCAGCATTACTGCAGCATTACTGACAGTTAGAATACTGACTGCAGCATTACTGACAGTTAGAATACTGACTGCAGCATTACTGACAGTTAGAACACTGACTGCAGCATTACTGACAGGCAGACTACTCTTCTCAAAAGTCTGCTTGGCAGAAGCCAACAGTGTGTCTGACAGGCCATCCATTAAAGCTTAATGTGATAATGCACACTCTTATACAGTACACATGCATCCTCCCCTTTCAGTCAATACTGTCTGTCATCTCTCTCTCTCTCTCTCTCTCTCTCTCTCTCTCTCTCTCTCTCTCTCTCTCTCTCTCTCGCATGCACGCGCACGCGCACGCGCACACACACACACACACACACACACACACACACACACACACAGAGAGAGAGAGAGAGCTCATGAGAGCTACAGTATACTATAATCAATCAGTGTCAGTGAGTCGAGTCCCAATGATTCTTGTGTCCTGTCACCTGTCACCATGCAGTTCCTTTCTCCTCTTCCTCACCTCTTCCTCCCTTTGTTATTCTGTAGTTCGGAAGTCATCAACGTTTTTTCAGGCCAAGGACCCCTTAGCTGAGAAAAAGATGAAGCAGGGACCCCCACCACGTATCCAAATTTTGTCGCTGTATAAACTTTTTCATAGATAGCTTCATAGACTCGTTTGACAGCACTATCGTCATTATCTTTTCTATTAATATGTTAGGATTCACGTTAATGTGTATTTTCAGACATACCCTTTTAAACCCTCCGTATTTGGTCGGCTCTTTTCCCTCTACCCCAAACCCTTGACGCATTGTGAGCTTGTAGATCAGCTATTTTCTGAATGTTCCCCGTGAAAATAGGGATGCAAGTGATGTATGTTTCCCGTGACGCATTGTCAGCTTGTAGATCGGCTATTTTCGCTATTCTTCGTACAACAATGTATATGGGGCTTAAAGGTAGGGTAAGTGATTTGCAATTATTCAAATAATTGCAAAATGGGTCTATGTTCTGATAGAGCTCGTTACTATAGAGTGTCCTGTCCATATAAAGAGTCTCCATGTCTCTCCAGCTCTTTATAAAACAGAAAATGTATTTTGTAGTTTTTTCGTTTTTTTTTGTAGTTTCATTTCCAATTTTATCCAACCAGGACAGAGAACTCAATCAGGATATAGATTAAACAAGTGAAATTGGAAGTGATGACACTAAGAAATGAGCAGACAAAATTTTAACTGGAACACTATACAAATTAAGCTTAAAAAGGGGTACTTTCTCCTGATTGGCTGAGATTTTGACACCTACCGAAAAATGTATTTTCTGTTTATTAAAGAGCTGGAGAGACAGGGAGACATCTGTTACTGAACAAACACTCTATAGCAATGATTACTATCAGAATATAGTATTTTAACCTTTTAACAAAATACTTTTTGTTTTAACCAAAAAATATCACTTACCCTACCTTTAAGTGGTTAAATGGCATTGTGTTGGGTTATGAAACTACAATGCGAATACTCTATGTATGTGGTCACAAGAAGAAAGAAAGAAAAACTAGAACGATTCATGAAAGTCCTTCAGCTGTTCTCGAGTTATTCTGCTGACACACAGGCAAATCGAGGAAAACTATTACATTATCTTCAGTTCTCATACAAAAGTACAGCCTCTATCTTTTATTCTCAGCTGATCCACAACTCTCTCCTTTCTTTTTAGGGCTTTATCAGTCACACATCCTCATTTGCATTTATTTCCACTTGCCTACGTTATCTTTCCTCCTTCTCTTTCCCTCTCATTTGATAAAAATAAAAAAAATCCTAGGCTCCAAAGTTTTTCCAACTTCATATAAAGTATGTATCTCAGATCTTCTTTCCATCATCATCTATCTTTTCTTTATTTTCTCTTTCCAAGTTTTCACATCCTCATAACTATAACAGTTTACAGTTTAGGCATTTAGCAGATGCTCTTTTTCCAGAGCGATTTACAGTAAGCAAGGACACAAGAAAATAAATCATAATACATCAAATGCATCGAAATAGTAATCTAATAATAAAGTAATACATAAGTAAACCAATAATCTAATAATAACTAATAGATACGTACACCAAGAATCTATCATCAGCCTACATTGAAACTATACACACTATAGGATGCCAGGTCAACAATGACCTGGCATCTGTCTACATAACATGCTATCTAAGTTACATTTTAGCCTTTGCATAATCCTGCAAGGTCGTCAAGGCTAGGGCAAGTGCTACGGGCTGAGGTGGAGTCTGAAGAGTTGTGTCTTCAGATTACGGCAGAAGAATGGGAGTGAGTCGATCTGCAGTTCTTATTGCAATGGGGAGTTCATTCCATAGTTTGGGAGCCAGAAGGGAGAAGAGGCACACAACTTTTTCTCTCCTCCTCCTCTCCACTCCACCATTTTTAGCCCCGCTCCAGGCCAGGCTCGTATACACGTGTAAGCGGAGCGTATCACCAACTGTTTGCCGCTGGTGGCCGTGTTGCTAAAAGCCGGGTTTGAATGTTTAATCCCCCTACAAGCACCAACCGTCAACACCTTAGTGCTCCTGGTGGGTTTAAAAATATTAACCGCTTGTCGTACAAAACAGAAGAATGGATTTATTTTTTTTACAGATGGGTAACTATCAGCTGAAGGTTATATTAATTGTTGTGTATTATGTTTCATACCAGCCTGTACAATGCCTGTACATTTAACATTTAACACAGAAACGCCTAAATTATACATACCTTCAGCTCTCGCTTATCCATCTGTGAACTACTACTATCCATGATAAGCTTTGAATGAAGCCCTGCGCAAGTTACAGTAGGCGCTTACAACTGCATTCTCTCTAGTGGCGACTCCACTGGCTGCAAAAATAAGTGTATGGACTATATAGAAGCCTATGAGACTTGATTTGCTACTTCAGTAAACATTTTCCTAGTTAGTTTATGATTTCAATCGCTAGTCTCATGTTCATTTTGTCACTGTCTGTCACTGCATCCATGCTCCGGGACTGATTTTGTTGCTGATAGGGTGAATGCAGGAGTCTTGTTATCTTTCCATCTCACATCCAACTCACACTCTCTCCTCTCCCTCTTCTTCCTCTAGCAGTTTGGTTCCCAAACTGGGGGGTCCCCAAATAATTGTGGGGGGCCCTCAGATAATTAGCTTAATGTGCAACATTGTTTTCTCACTCAACAGCGAACAAACCAACATACAGTACACATGTATACAGGGTATCTGCACATTTCTAAAGTTACAATTTAATGACTTTTAAGACCTTTTGTAATGCTAAATTGTCAAATATTGTAATTATTATTAATATACAATTCGAAGTGCTTGTCAGGGTGGGGGGTCCCCAGTTCAAATATGATTATTTTGGGGGGTCACGGCCTGAAATGTTTGGGAACCTTTGCTCTAGCACAGGTGTCTTCAAACTTTTTCACAACACAGACCGCCAGATTGACTTTCATTACGCTATGAACCCACATTTCAAATGATTCTGTCCTAGGGGTCTCGATATGAAACATACAGTATGTGTTGATAGGTTTGAATTGGTTTCAAACCTATCAAGTTTGTCTAAATGTCATGATTTGACATGAATAGATTCATCGTAGTGATATTGAAATATGCTGTTACTATCGTCACTCATGCATCTTTTTGTATTGAAATGATTTCCAGATAACTTCATTATAGTGAGATTAACCACCTAAACCTAAACCTAAAAGTACTTATTCAACTGGAGTCCTCCAGATCCTCTATACTGGGCCGATCCTTGTTTTCCTTCTACACCAAATGCCGAAGCTACAAGCTCATAACATGTCGCGTTGTGACAGGAGCTTGTAGATCTGCTATTTCCGCCAAATGTTTTCCCCCAGGATAAGGACGGTAGGGTTCATGTGGCTAAACTATTCGTTTGACTGGGAACCCCCTGGACCCTTCATTTCACACACACACACACACACACACACACACACACACACACACACACACACACACACACACACACACACACACACACACACACACACACACACACACACACACACACACACACACACACACACACACACACACACACACACACACACTGAGGAAACGGTCCGTCCAATAGCAAAACAGATCAGTCAACACTTCCGCAAAACTCGCTGAAGTGAATACTAGATGTACACTTGCTGTTTCTCGAGATGTGGATGTCAGGGGCATGCAGGTCAGCCTGGCAACAGGACAAACACAGCGGGTGGTTACATGAGACCAACATGTTTCCAGTTAGCCAGGTGTCTGCACAGCGATCATGTTACGTCCAATCACCTCATCAGCCTGTCTGGCACACCAAGCTGGTCCGCCTGTGACCAGACCCAAACGTTGTAACCTATAGACCCCTTAACAGACGACGTCACACTGATAAGAACCAGTATGCGTGCAACCAGTATGCGTGCAATGAAACACATTCTGTCAGGTCTCGCTAGGATGCGCCTCACCAGCCAACACACAAGAGGGGGTTGGGGTGTGCTGAAACCAGCGCACCCCAAAACAACAGGTTGGGAATTGATTGTGTGAAAAAATCACCTGTGCGTCCAGTCTCAATGTTGGTAAACAAATAATTGGTCTATTTGTCAGCGTCCTACAGTCCAGTGCATCTCAACCCTGGTGTTTGGGTCAATGTTGGACAGTGGTGTCATTTTGGGTCCCAGGGGATGATAATTGCCACCCCCTGTCATGATCTGTCTCTCCACCTGTCTGTCTGTCTGTCTCTCTGCCTGCTTTCTGTGTTTCTACTCAGAAATATACTCGCTTCAATCCCAGTTACTCACCTGTCTCCATTCCTTCATCAGCCTTGCAGTCGCTTGGGCTCACTGCCAGATCCTAGTTGTTGTCACAAGTGTGTGTGTTTTGTCTTTGCCCTGCTGTTTGCTGGCCTCAGCTGTTGTGTGCATGTTTTTTGTTTATTAAATTAATTAAACCATACATTCATTATTAATCACTTTAAAACTGATCTTTGAGATCTACAAGTTCACAATGCATTGCATCTGTCTGTCGGAACCCCATCAAGTAGCCCAGAGGGTCCCTGTACTGTACCTCACTTTCTAAACCACTACAATAATGTATGCAATACTGTATATTGAATTTTTGTATTTAAAAAAAATGCTTTTTTTAAAAAGATTTAAAATCCTAAAGGATACCATAGTCTATGTAAACTCCCCTGTGTTTGTTGTTTACACCCAGTTTGTCATATTGTCATCTGTGCTACATTCTTTGAGTCCAAGTTTGTATCTTCTAGGGTTCTTTCCCAGTATAACTTTCTAGTTTAGTTTTAGTGTTCCCATATGTGTCATATTAAAACCCCTTGCATTTGGACCGCTCTGACTCTGACTCTGCCTCTTCGTACTTGGGTCCTACCTACACTCTTATCTCACATCGTGACAGAAATAAATGCCAGTCAGCCGCCTCCTGAGCTTATCCTCATTGCATAACATAGACGAATGATAGTCACTGTTCTGCTTGAGACAGCATTCATCTAAAGCCCTTCAAATTCACTTGTTTCTTCTCATATTACGCTTTCTCGCTCTGATACAGTACGTTTCAATGAGCTTTATGTCTCTGCAATAACGGCAGTAAACCAAAAGCAAAGCCAAGCAAAGTGCACAGTACTGCACAGCTGAGAGTGTCTAAATGAAACCAAATGGACCCGAAATGGAACCCGACGGACGCTTACGTGCGTTTCCATTTGTACACTCTCTGAGTTTATTGTCTCCGCCAGGCCGAAGGCATGGCGAGAGAGTATGTTTTACCCTCCGTCCGTCCGTCCGTCCGTCCGTGTGTGTGTGTGTGTGTGTGTGTGTGTGTGTGTGTGTGTGTGTGTGTGTGTCCGTCTGTCACCAGCTAATCTCCGGCACCGTTTGCCCGGTCGCTCCGAAACTGTGCACACACACTCCCTGGATGCCAATTCAGAACCTCTGGCCCAAATCTTTCACATGGGCCTGTTATAGCGCCACCAGGAGGCCGATTTGTGCAAAACCCATATTTTTATATTACTCCTACAAATTTTATCCAAACGTCATGCAAATCAGTACACATTATCACTATAGTCATGTGATCAACACGGATCTGTCCGATTTCCCATATTCCATCCTCATTGCCTAAGGTTGGCTTCCAAAGTTTGCAGGATTGGTCCGTTTTGAACAAAAAGCCTCAAAGTAAACACACAGCTTGCGATTTCCGTGAAATTTCACACGCACATTCCCACTAGGCCGAGGAAGAAATGCCACCCTTCTCACATTGGCCTGTTATAGCGCCACCAGCAGGTCTAATTTAGCAAAACACATTTTTGGAACAAAATGGCTCAAATCATGAATGCAGTGTCAATGCAAGAACGGTTGGCACCCTTTTCACATTGGCCTATTATAGCGCCACCAGGAGGCCAGAATAACGTACCTGACCTGGCGGAGACCTGTGCTCCGAGGAGCACTTTTTCTATAGTTAAACTTTGTGTTTAACAATTACCTAGTCGGAATGTAAACTTCAGCAGCTCAGTGTTCAAAATGGAAGTGGAGCAGTCACTCAGTGGTTAGTTTCATATAGTTGCTGTCGGGCAGAAACCTCCTTTTTTCTCATATATTTGTGCCCTACATCTGTCATATAAGAGTGTCATTCAAAAGTAGTGAAAATAGCTGATCTAGAAGCTCTGCTATTTTCACTATGTTTAAAGGAGAATTTTGGACTAAAGTTTTCTTACCTTTTCTATGACGTTATGATATCTTAGGATGAATGGTACAGTAGAAAAATTTCATAACTCCACCCCTGAGCCGCCACAGCTTAAAAGGTGCGCGGATAGGCCTTAGGTTAGATCACATATTTTAATAGCTTTTTTTAAAAATGTTTTTGATGAGATCTGACGTTCATAGTGACAGAACACTGTCCCCAAAAAAAAAAGAAGTCTCGCTAGACAAGATTGAAATCTCAAGACTTCTGTTTTTTTTTTTTTTTTTTTTTTTTGGTTGCATAGTGTTCTGTCACTATGAACGTCAGATCTCACCAATTAAAAAAAAAAAAAAAGCTATTAAAATATGTGATCTAACCTAAGGCCTATCCGCGCACCTTTTAAGCTGTGGCGGCTCAGGGGTGGAGTTATGAAATTTTTCTACTGTACCATTCATCCTAAGATATCATAACGTCATAGAAAAGGTAAGAAAACTTTAGTCCAAAATTCTCCTTTAAGGTTTCCACCCGACAACAACAATACTGTATGAGACAACATCAGACATGCGAACTACTTCCTCTCTCTTCACTCTCTGGCTATTCAGCATCTCCTGTGATTCTTCTTGCCATCCCTGCATTGCCCTCTTCATCTCTCCATTGAGTCTCCTCCTACCTTCAGCCAGCCGATGCATTATTCAAACCATATGCCATCTGAACCATTCTTCTCCAGTGTGTGTTTTCAAAGTCCCATGCATTTTTAAAGGGCGTCTGCACCGACTGTCTTCTCTTTCTGCACTTAATTTTTTTTATGTACATAACTAGTTAACCACTTCGACGAATGGCGCATCGCGTCTTTCGCATGAAAAAAACAACAACAACCTATCTACAAGCTAACAATGCGTCACATTGCGGCGCATGGTGAGCTTGCAGAAAGGCCATTTCAACTTTCTGGGAGATTTGAGAGCATAAGTTTTTACCTATGCTGACATATGCCTCAAAATATGGATGCCATGTTGAATGTCATTAATGTCCTCATTATGCCTGATGACAACACTTTTAACAGCTTTGTTCTTTGTTTGTTTTGCATTTCAATATTGCCCACTGTCACCTATTGCACGCCTATCCTCTCTTTTGAGGGTCTTCCCAAGGTGGAGGAGACAAATGCACTGCAATAGAGTTTAATTTCATTAGGAATGCAAACCTGCTTTCCTTTTGCAAACGTGGTACTGAATTTGTCTGGGGGAAGTAGACTTGGACAACACTGTAACCTTGTGGTGGTGTTAATACAATACAGCTAATGTCACATTAGTCTGCACTAAAACTACAGTACATTATCAACATTAAAGGCACTTAGGATTCTTGTACTGTACTTGGAGCGTCCTCAACCCAGTGTGGATGAAAATCCTAAAACGACAAGATGATAAAAAATGTACATGCTGAAATAAAAGCAGAATAGCATAACATTTGTGCAAATAGCATTGGTTATATCAATATCTCTCTCACTCACTCACTCACACACACACACACACACACACACACACACACACACACACACACACACACACACACACACACACACACACACACACACACACACACACACACACACACACACACACACACACACACACACACACACACACACACACACACCAGCACACACACCAGCACACACACCATCAGCACAGCAGCACCACACATGTCTAATCTATTCTTGTCATGAGTACCCGCCACAACCCTTCGCCATTTGACTCGCCGTCAAAAAAGACTCCAATATTCCTCTGTCCCTTTTCAATCAAAATCTCAAATTGCCTCCCACTCTTCTGTTCCTGTCACCAGCTGCGCTGTCCTTCGATCAGGGAGATGGGTGGGTGGGTGGGTGGGGGGTTTATTCTTGGCAAAATGAAAGACAGATCAAGGCTATAGGATATCTGAGAGAATACACAATGGGTTTCACCCCACTGTCACCCTGTCTGGTCGCAGCAGGGGTTCGATATCCAGTATTAAAAAGCACCACATTGGGCGACGTAAAATAATGTCACTCTCAAGTTTGCCTTGAGAGTTTTGAATTTCCCTGTCTATTGTTATTTTTAAATATTTATTAAAGACTAATTTCTTCTCCCTGGCTTTCAGTGACAGCTGATGGAGCCCTATGTTTTTCCTGACTGATGCTAAAGGGTTCGAGGCCTATAGGCTCGAAGCCTCTTTGCATCTCTTGGCTTTCACTATTCTTCCGCCGTTTCTTCTGTCCTGGCCTAACCGTGTGGTCACCTTTTACGAAAATCGGCAATATGGTAGAGGGCTACGCCAAACGGCCAAGGCACGAAACTCACAACCATTGGCCAAAGGGTGGCGCTGTAGCACTCAATTGAAAATGCCAACTTTGAACAGGTACAACTCATGCCCTGTTTGACCTACAGCCATGAAACTTTGATACACCACTGTTCATGGCAGAAGGCAAGAGTCTATGATCTTCAACAGACACCATGAAGCCTTAGCTCAATCACTAGTGTGACAGCCTGAGAGTCCGAAGGTAGAGTGTTCGATTCCTGTCTGTGGCCATGGATATTGTAGAGGCCTGGCTTCATTAAAAAAAAGCGTCTTTGGATTCTCCTTTCTCACTGACTAAGTCTGTGGATAGAATAGCTAAATCAGTAAAGTGTTAGCCTCTTATTCTGAAAGTCCCCGGTTCAAACCTCACTCATTGCAGGCTACATTTAAATTGCATTGTACAAAACATGACCCTGTTAATTAAAACATGTGCAATTTAAAAAAAATAACATGAAATGCTTTTTTGAGAGTAGTTGTTTTTTATGTATGACTTACAACTTTTCAGATAGCAACGCGTTGTGAGCTTGTAGATCGGCTATTTTCACTAGTTTCCATTCCGAGGAGACAAAAAAAATCTTTATTGGTAAATGTTTTGTGAACCAGTGATCTAGAGTAGTTAGCGAAACAGAGGCTTGGTTCATAACGGATGGAAAAATGTATAGATATCAACAGACACCATCAGGGAGGCCATATCTCTAGCTCTAGTGTGATTACAGGTCAATCAGTAAACACCAAAGGAGAGCTGTGTTGATAAAGCCAGGTTATTCATATATTTTCATACATTTCCATGCAAGTATGGCCATATGGTGTCAACATGGCAAAAAAGCACTGGTAGTCGGTACTCCTGGTTTCTGCTGGGAACAGGGTTCGATTCCCTGCAGCGCTGTGCTTACTGTTTCTCCTTTGTCCTGTTGTGTATGTTTACATTAAATGTACAAACTTTGGCAGGCTACTAGTCCTACATACTTACACCTTGAAAGCACATTCAAACTTTAAAATGTTCATCTTACTGTGAACATGTTTACCTGAAAATGAATCTTTGAAATGTTTCATAGTTTTAGAAATATACTCCTTTAAAGGTTTTGGCACCTCAAGAAACACTTTCACCTAGAAACTCCATTCACACTTTTTATAATTCATCTTACTGTGGACACAAATGCTTGAACCTTTTACTTTTTTGTTTTGTGTTTTTGGGCGGTGAAACCGCCCCTATAAGTGAGATTTGGAAAAATGTACAAATATCTTGGGCAGTGAAACCGCCCCTAAAAGTGAGGTTTGGAAATTTGAACAATTATCCTGCGCTGTGATTGGCCAATCACAATCTATTCAGGACTGTGATTGGCCAGTGTCACATGACACATGTGCATAGCCCTATATAAGCAACCATAACTTAAAGAAAACATTAATTTGTTTTCTTTAAGTTATGGTTTTGTCCATCATAAAGAGTGTTTCAATAAATGTATTTATCTTTTGTACATGATTGATCGACTCCATTCAGTATTGTGATTAGCTAGCAAGACACATGCTGTGATTGGCTAGTGATACATATGACGAAACTAATCTAAAACCACTGTGATGTAACACTAGTATATTACTTAGATACTGTCCATTTCGTGAGAACAGTAAAGTAGAAGTCAAAGATCACTATGGCTGAAATGAGAAAAGGGAAAACCGATATTGAGAAGAAAATAGAAAGTCTTCCTAGAAGTGGCTCTTTAAGATCAAAGCATACATCAGAAAAGGTTAAAGATGGAATTGTGACAAAGCATAGATCTGTCCAAGGTTACAGAAGAATTTCAGGCAAACCTAAGATTTCTAAGAACACAGTTACCAACATAATCCATAAATGTAAGAGACGAGACTTGGTGAGAAACGTAAAGAAGAACCCAAAAAAGGAAAAGAAAAAGGATAAAATGATAATGGTAAGATCAAAGGGTATTCCAGAAGAGCTCAAAGACAGAATTGTGGCAAAGCACAGATCTGGCCAAACTTACAAAATAATTGCCTGAGATTTCCTGGAACACAGTAGCCAAGATAATCGGTAAATGGAAGATGTTTGAGAAAAGCAAGAATGCTATCAAGAATGCAAACAATGTTATTGCCAAAAAGATTTTGTTTCAAAAGATATTTAGACTTCCCACTTCATTAATGCCAGCTACACGAGACAGACTTATTAATATTCCCATAGAAGACAATGATGTAATGAACACTCTGCACACTCTTCCGAGAACTCCATCTCAGGCAGGAATAACTACCATTGATGTCAAGATGTTAAGTGGCTCTTTCACATCAAAGCATATATATTGGTTGACTCCATTCAGTATTGTGGTTAGCTAGGAAGACACCGCCCACTTCACACAGGGTGTTTTTTTTTTTTTTAGATATTTAACTTTTAAAACGTACATCTGAAAACCAGCCAGATCATCTTTCCAACTTTTACCTGGCGCTTTCCTTTTACCTTTATATAATCTTTCACTGAAGACCACGGAAGTGAACAGAATAAGTAAGAACCACTGTGGTGGTTTAGATACAGGGCTTGTAACCGGAAGGTTCCCGGTTCAAATCTAATCAGGACATTTCTCCAACTTTTACCTGACTCTTGCACCCTTATCTAATCTTTCACTGACGATCGTGCAAGAGACCAGAGAAAGTTGAATCATAGTGGAGCAGTGGTTAAAATACAGGCCTTGCAACCTCTGGGTTGTTGGTTAAAATCCAACAGGGATATTTTTTTATCTGACTTTTGTGGTCCATATCTAATCTTTCACTGAAGAGCGTGCAAGGGACCAGAGAAAGTATGAACCATGGTGGAGCAGTGGTTACACCCCACACATACACCCAATACTCCACCGCCACCCCCACCCCACATGACATACCCCCCTCTGTCATACAAACTATACAAAAGAAAAGCTGATCTACAATATTATGCGCGATGAGCTTGTAGATCTGCTATTTTTGCTTGACAGTCTTTGGAAAGTGTGAGTAGAGGTGGCGGCAGTGGCGCAGGGGTAGAGTGGCCGGTAGAGCGGCCGGATGGCAACCGCGAGGTTCACAGTTCGATCCCGGGCTCCCCCGGAATTAGTGTCGAAGTGTCTTTGAGCAAGACGCTGAACCTCTAATTGCTCCCGATGAGCAGGTGCCTTGCATGGTTTCCTCATCGGTGTATGAATGTGTGTGTAAAATGTTAATGGCAATGCTTTTGTAAATTTCAAGCTCCAATTTAACACTAATGGTGTGTATTGGTCAACATGACCTCACATAACCCCCCCCCACGCACAAACACACACACACACACTGTAAACCATCGGAAATAGCTCATCTACAAGCTCACTGGAGCCAGGGGGAGCACCCCACACCCATCACTCCTGCCCCCTATACCCCTCCACCCCCCCTTACTAGCATCAGCTATGCAAGCAGGTGTGTAACCGATGACAATTAGGAGAATGATAACAGGTGCTACCGACCTGATCAACCAGAGGCACGTCTGCACCCACACACGACGCAAAGACAGAGATACCAGGTCAAACTGAATTTGTACTTTTCATAACTACAGTTTTTTGGCTTTAAATCGAGCCCACATTGTTTCTTTATAGGAACAACATTTTCCAGTTAGTAATAGAAATTCCGAAATTCACTGGGTTGGTCATAGTGACATCATTATTTCTCAACCACAGGAACCAAGCTTTTGTTTGTCTCAGACCAAGGACCACAATGGAAATAAGTCACATGACTTTATTAGTTTACATCCTTGCCGTTTCCCTGAAAAGCATGTAACGTGTTTTTTTCTTTTAAACCATTAACCTTGATTGATGATGAACCTTGATTTAAACCAGGTTAAATCTTGATCCTTGTTGGTGAAACCGGAACTCAGGCGAGCACTGAGGAAAGTGAACGTCATTGCTTTGCTGCTGTCGCAGTTAAGAGGTACAATGCAAAGCAAGGCCATTTTCTGAGCTTGACACTGGGGAGACGTTAACCAACCGGCCGTTAATCTTGCCCTTGGAAATTGGATGGAGTGGGTGTGTAATTCAATTTCAGCATAATCAGCTTTCTAAGGTCAACGCTGCAGCATCTAAAATGCAATCCACAATTGAGCCCACACACACACAAGTTGATTTATTATTGATTGCTTAATGAACTGTGTGTGTGTGTGTGTGTGTGTGTGTGTGTGTGTGTGTGTGTGTGTGTGTGTGTGTGTGTGTGTGTGTGTGTGTGTGTGTGTGTGTGTGTGCGTGTGTGCGCGTGTGTGCGTCCTGAATGACTGTACAGCGCTGTACAATGAATGACAACTCCAACGAAATGACACTCCCAGAGTGAGTGAGAGAGGACAGACAGATTGAGAGAAAATGGACAGGAGACAAAAGGAAATAGAGGGCATAGAAGGAGAGATAGAAAAATACAAGGGAGAAGGTCAGTCAGAAAAAGAAAGAGAGAGAAACAGATGAAATAAGAATGTCACCAGTCATTTGAGCTGTTAGTTCCACTACGCGGTGTCAGGTACCAGGGGACAAGACACTTCATTAAGGCAACATCATTTTGACAATGATGAACTGAATGTGATTAATCAATTATTCCATTTGTGATGATTCACTGAGGGAGTAGGACGTCTTGTGAAAGGGAAATGTGGCTATTTTCGGCATAATGACTCCGTCGTACGACAAACAACTGGTTTCAGGTTTCAGTAACCTGACAGAACATGACATAAAAGGTGACAGTGTGCTAGTGGCTTGTACTGGTCATTGTGTCTATATAGTACTGGTCATTGTGTCTATATAGTACTGGTCATTGTGTCTATATAGTAATGGTCATTGTGTCTATATAGTACTGAAATCAGTACTATATATATACAGCATGAAATCAGTTGGCACAACGGCCTGTGTTTTTAAAATAACTCACCCTTTGTTGTTAGTGATTGTTTCCAATAATTCTTTGTTTATGGTTTGCTAAATATGCTTGTTTAATATTGTTCATATAATCAACACTTACAGTTGGGTAGGAATAAGGTTTGGTTTAGCCATAGTTCTACTGAGGTTACGTTTAGGAATAAGGTTAAGTTTAGGCATAGTTCTACTGAGGTTACGTTTAGGAATAAGGTTAAGTTTAGGCATAGTTCTACTGAGGTTACGTTTAGGAATAAGGTTAGGTTTAGCCATAGTTCTACTGAGGTTACGTTTAGGAATAAGGTTAGGTTTAGCCATAGTTTTACTGGGGTTACTTTAGGAATAAGGTTTGGTTTAGGCATAGTTTTTGAGGTTCTAGGTTTAGGAATACCTGGTGGTGACCGTTCCGAGGTCACCGTATTTGACCTGGGGAGAGAGTGTTTTAGGGCGAATGTTCTTGTATTCTCCCCTGGCACACCCTGGCGGCCACTTTGTAAACTATGGCTTGAATTATACCACAATGGAAACAAAGGACTCCAGGTAAGTATTTCTAGGTGTGTATGTAGTACTACCGCAGCCCGTTGTATTGAACTGTATTGAGTGTTTAGTGTGTGCGTGCACACACATCTTGATGAGAGCTTAACCAAGCTCCTCAAAGGGAAGTTGCAATCTGCACAGAACATACTCTTAAGAGTCATATTACAGTAAGTCCAAGATCGCACATAGGTAGGACCCTTAGTTCAAGGTGATGAATTGGCTTCCCGTGGAATCAAGGGTCACTCTGTCTAGAACAGTGGTTCTCAAAGTGGGGTCCGGGGACATTACATCACACAATAATTTTAACCACTTGACCAAAATGTTATACTTTGGCTATTCAATCGTGAAGATTTGTGAAAAATCTTGGAATTGTATATATTTGTAAAGCAAACAGTTTTTAACTAAAATCTTTGCTTCTGGAGGTCTCTGGAACAAAATATTTTTTAAATGGGGGTCCCCGCATCCAAATAATTTTTTGGGGGGTCCTTGACATGAAAAGGCTTGAGAACACTGACTGAAGTATAGCAAATGTGTGCCTGTATACAGTAAATCAAGACTCTACTAGGAAAGGGATATTTCACTTACTGTGCACTGGAGCCCCCCAGTGGAATAGCCTGGACACAACAATCACATTTCAGAGCTTTGAAACATAACAAAATCCCTGGCTCTTGATTTAATAGGTAGTATATTTAAGGTATTATCATTTTAGTATGGGTTGTTTTGCTTAATGTATTTTATTTGTGCTGCCTATTGTTATGAACATTGGTTTTGTTTATTTGACTTGAGTGTTGGTGGAGGACCACAGTGGAAATAAGACTTTTTCTAAGTGAACACACGCACGCACGCACGCACGCACGCACACGCGCCTATTGTTATGAAAATTGCCTATTGTTATGAAAATTGCCTATTGTTATGAAAATTGCTTTTATTTATTTGACTTGAGTGTTGTTATCATGTTCTTATATGTGGAGGACCACAGTGGAAACACACACACACACACGCACGCACGCACGCACGCACGCACACACGCACGCACGCGCGTGCGCTTGTGTGTGTGTGGACTGATTATTGGAGGACCAATGGGATGTTGAGGCGGAGTTGAGGGAAGATTATTGATGAGATGCACCTGGGTTTGAGGAAAGAGGGAGAATCGGTGGAGGTGGAGAGAAACACAGTCAGACAACAGTGCATGCTACGCATACATATAACAGTACTCTCTGTAGATTCTACAATGTTATGTAGATTCAGATCACAGCTGGTAACACCGTGCCTCAAACATGGACTGTCCAAATGGACAGAAGAGAAACTGTTTGGGCTCTTTAGAAGAGAGATGGTCTCCAAAAGCCTTTCGTCGTTGTCAGAGGAGGGACAGATCCACCATGGACGCAGGCTGCTGGAAGCCATGCTGAAGCCCGAAATAAAGTTACACAGAACAGGTAGGCCTATGAATGTGATTGTTTTGTACCCTGTACTGTCAAGTTGTCTTTAGTCTTCAATTAGGCTGTTCAAACAGGAGAGAGAATGTGTGGGGCAAGATTTACTTGTTATGACTAGGGAAATGAAATGGTACCAGTCCTACCAGAATCCTTTATGCCTACCAGCAGTGGTGGAAGAAGTACTCAGGTATTTTACTTAAGTAAAAGTAGCAATACCACAATATAAAAATACTCTGTTACAAATAAAAGGCTTGTTCAAAGTGATACTTAAGTACAAAGTACAAAAGTATTGACATCAAAATGTACTTTTAAGTAGAAGTACTAAAGTGTTTGAAAATAGTAGCCCTGAAACATGACTGTCATACCATGGAGAAAGTGTTTTGTTCACAAGCTCACAATGAGGTTGGAGGTACTACACCCCTTGGAATGGAGCAGTCCAGGCTCATTAGATGCAGCTGGTATAAAAGGCTGCCAGTATCAGACAGAGGAGAG
Organism: Gymnoscopelus braueri; assembly: GCF_963280865.1. NCBI lineage: Eukaryota > Metazoa > Chordata > Actinopteri > Myctophiformes > Myctophidae > Gymnoscopelus > Gymnoscopelus braueri. Next base: position 6,851,450 of record NC_137625.1, on the reverse strand, counting down.
GGGTGGAAAGCTGGACAAAACTATGCCAGTGCTGTAACAACGATTGAAAGTTATCTGTGTTGTGGTTTGGTGAATAAACACACCGTCTGGTTGAACTCTATACCAGGCATATCATTCTAACACAAACCCTAATGATTTCGTAATGTATCAGCCAGGCCTGATGAAGACCCTTTGCGGTCGAAACGTCTACTGGGAGCCACCAGTGTGCGGACTTCCTCTTCCTTTTCTCTAATGTATGTATTGTGGTTCAGCACCTGAATTTTTTTTTTCCCCTTCCAAACCCTAATGATCTCTGATATTTCATAAAAGCAAAGGTTAAAAGCCATATTTTTTCGCCGGTGCCTTACCCATTATCCTTAAACTTCTTTGCAATTTTTTACTATTTTTAAAAACATTTTCAAACGGTTCAAATGGCCAATCTACAAGCTCACAACGTGTCGACGTGGCAAAGAAGTTTAGGGATAATGGGTAAGGCACCGGCAAAAATATGGCCCTAAATGTGCAATTTCTTCAACTGACCGATGGGATCCTTTCACGCTGTTTCACAAATGGCAGATTTAGGACTTGGCCTAACACAAAGGTGCAGTCGTGAGATTTTATATTTTTTTGCTTTAACCCATGATCATCCATCCGTCCACCAGCCTGCAGGAGACCTACGAGTCCAAGCGCCTGGAGTTCCAGGGCGAGCTGCAGCCAGGGTCGCCAGATTATTGCTTATTATAATTTCCCCGCAAGATTTTATTTGAAAATAGCCGATCTACAAGCTCACAATGCGTTGCATCGCGACACGTTGTGAGCTTGTAGATCTGCTATTTTCAGTTAGCTGATGTATATGTTAAAGTGCTCATGTGGCCCATTCTCGCTTCTTTTGGGCTGGTTTTCCTAGACCTGGTTGCTTGTTTCTCTCACAGAATCTGGCAACACTGGCTGCAGCACCGAGAGGAGGAGATGAGGCAGTCGTTCGTGAAGGAGAAAGAGACGGAACTCAAGGAGAGGGAGTACGCCGCGGCTCACCCGACCAGCGGCCGGGTGTACAAACACCACGCGGGCCGTGATGTAAAAGTAACTAAGTACATGTACTCAAGTGCTGTACTGTAAAACATTCAGCCCTACACACACTTCAGCTATCTGAAAATAGCAGATGTACAAGCTCGCATCGCGACGCGTTGTGAGCTTGTAGATTTGAAAATGTAAGGACATTTTTCAACACGGTAATCGATTATGACGATTATGGAAAAGAATTGTGATTATTTCAAAGAATTGCAGATTAGATGATTATGTAATATTCTGACAGGCCTACACGTAATAGTACCCTGTTTCACCAGGCTGCACAAATAAGGGCCTCACCGCACTTCGTTTGAATTGTGACCCTCTTGCGTGGTCAGTGAAAATCAAACCCCCCCCCCACCCCGCTTTGTGTCTGACACGTCCAGCTGACGGGACACGGTGAGACACTTATGAGCCACTGATTTGTAATGGACGCTTTATTTGTCTTATGACGGGATACAGTGAGCAGTGGTGGAAAAAGTACTCATATGTTTTTACTAGAAATACTCTGTTACAAGTAAAAGTCTGGAATTAAAAATGTCCTCTTTGTAGCTAATTATGAAGACTATCTATTCCACTGTACATTTGTAGGAGACATGCTGTCCAAGCCGTATATGCTGTTGACGGCCCCCCCCTCCACACCTCAACACCAGGTATACTTAAAGAAAGGCTATACTTAATTGACTTATGATCTTAAGAATGTAGATAATGTCTATTTAATGTAAAGACTGTCTAGTTCTCCATGCCCTCTGTGCCAATTACCAGACTAGAATATGGAGTGGATGGACAACTGTTGATGGTGGACAGTCAGCAATTCACTGGACGCGCAACAGCCCCTGCACCAGATGTAGCCCTTGAGTTGTTGGCTTGTAAATGTGCACGTCTATTAACACATTGACCGCCAGAGGTTAATCTCATAATGTACTCACCAGTGCCAACGTTTTATTGTTTTTTGTTTTTTTCACGTCGCCATAGACCTCGTTAAAATCCTTAAGATTGAGCTGTGCACTGTTTGTAAACATCGCGGACATCTCCCTGCGTCTACCAGTCCAAACCACATGTCAAACGGAGCCGCCATGTTGTAGTTAGAACGGTTTATGTTAAACAGTGATCAGCGAGGAGAAACTACAATCGAAGAAAATGGCGTTTCAGTGTGCGCTTTAGAATGGAGGCCAACGGGATCGGCAAAACGTGATCCAGAATAATTCCGTTTCCGGTGGTGTTACAATGAAATGTGCCGTATAGAAAATTTAAAAAAGTTTTTTTTTTTTTTAAAAAAGGAAAAAGCACCACAGCCCGTAGGCTACGGGATCGGCGCTTTACGGTTAGATTTATCGGCCCGTAGGCTACGGGCCTGGCGGTGAGAGTGTTAAGCAAGCTTCCTGACCGCAGTTGTCTCCGTAATGGGTTGAGATGTACAGACCTCTGCAAACTCCCCAAACTGTACAAACCAAGTGCCTGAGTTCACTGCCTACAGTTGAACAGGACAGTTCTGATGAGGAAGAGATTGAGTAGTTCATACCATCTTAAATGTCATATTCTTGGAATATTAAGACTGATATAATATGTGACTATTTTGATAATAACAAAAACAGAACAAAAATTTAGCTTATCTATTGTTTATTTGCTACAAAACTTATTTAGGGCTAGTCAAGGCCAAGATATGTCCATTTTTGTTATCATTTTGGATCCAAAATGACCTTGATATTGACCTTTTAAAGGGGGTTCCCGTCCTGAAAGGTATAGTTACAAAAAGGAGTTCCCGCCCAAAATGTGTTAAAGAAAAACTGCAACTGGGACGTATCATCAGTGGGGTCGACATACACCCTCGCACAGGTGACCCAGCCGGGTTGATCAAGCCCCCGACTTACGTCCCAGTAGCTACCCACGGTCAGTCCTCTTAGGGGCCAGACAGGGCCACTCAATTCGCTTCTCCGGAACTACTCTGCCGGGGCTGGGGAGGCTCTGGCACGTGGAAGGGACTACGCTTGCTTGAATGGCCCTCCTTAAAGGCCTCACCGTGGATTCGTTGGGCTTCTTCCTCACAGAAGACACGGGCTGGGGCGCTAACCCACACTGCTCCCGGATGCCGTCTACATTCCGGCTGTCAACCGTCTCTCCAGTGGTCACCGAACTATTCTGAACATGTTTTGAACATATAACACTGAACATGGATTGCTTCAGTCACCTCAGGCTCATACATCAACTGAGCAACCCAGAAAACATATACTATACATATATACTTTGATAGCAAAATCATCCAAATTGACCCATTGGTTGCTGGGTCAAGTCATTCACTATATACCACCGTTTTTATATCAGATTAGGAAACTTTGTGTACTCGGCTAATATTTTGACATTGCTATCATAGAATTTCATAAACTACAGACATGTAGCAATACAAAAATTAGATGCAACCTTTGCCCCCTCTAATGGTACCGATATCCAAAAATTAGGGGTCTGGCCCATGGTGGACTACAGAGAAGACCATGGATGTGCAGCCAGCGGCAGGCGACCACGGCATGAGGCGATCCAGGTGCCGTACGTATGGTACATTCAAAATGACTAACTCTTGCACTTGATAACATTTGTTGTAATGTAAACTTATTCAATTGTGTGTAAAAAAAAAAAAAAAAAAAAAAAAAAAACATTTTGCATTTTTATTGTATTGCCAAATGTTCCATGATTTTCTTTTCCCATCATCTTTTTAAGCAGCTCTGCCTACACCAGACACTTCTGAGACTTATCAGTGATCACCCAACACCTAAATGTGAGTTTAGAATTGTTATCCTTCTTTATTCAACAGTATCCTCATTGTAGCTAATTATGAAGACTATCTATTCCACTGTACATTTGGAATAATTATCCTCCCCTCCCCAGGTGACATGCCGGCCACGCCGAATATGCTGGTGACCCCTCTCCACACCTCAACACCAGGTATACTTAAAGAAAGGCTATGTTGATTAATGTATGGTCCCTAATCCCCATTTATTATTTTTGAGCCCATTTTAAAACCTTGACCATGCGCCTCGTGGTACTCTTGCACCTCAAAGGCATTAAAAGCACTGTAATACACTGTAATACACTGTAATGTGTATTATTATTTCCATTTCTTTTTCTGTCTTGGTTTTCTCTGTAATATGGCCTCTTATGTGCATTGATCTCACTTGTTTCCATTTTCCTTAAAAAAAAAAAAGGATGCTGGGCAATGACCCTGACCACAATTGTTACATAATGTTTTGCATAACCGTTCATAACCATCATAATTGTTTTGAAAAATCTTTATACATTTTCAAGCATTTCCCCCCCCCCCAAGAAATTGTGGAAATAGCCAATCTACAAGCTCACAACGCGTCGTGACACGTTGTTAGCTTGTAGATTGGCTATTTCCACAATGTTTGGTATACCATATAAAGTTATTAAAGATGACTGTCATTGTCATATCTGTCCTGTGCAACTTTTGTTTACAAAGTCTAAAAGGCAAACCAAAATATTTTATGTTCCAATTTTCAATGGAAAAAAAACACAATTAACCACTCAAACCCCAGCATCCATATTCTGCATGCATCCGTTGTCCCGTCTAAATACAAAAAGTAAAGTATGTAAAACTGATTTTGATGAACCTGCTGCCGGCCATGATTCCCCGGGAGGAGAGGGATGAAGCACGCCGAGTCCATCATGTCGTTCCACATGGACCTGGGGGCTCTCCATGCTGGGGGACATCCTCAGCGTGATGGAGAAGAAAGGCTGGGAGGAGGACGACCTGGGCTACGAGGAAGGCAAGTAGCACTAGGCCTGTCACAATTATTACATAATCTAATCGCAATTATTTGAGATAATCGCAATTCTTTTTGCATAATCGTTTCCGTGTTGAAAAATGTTAACCCATTTTCAAATATAAAGAAAGTAGAAATAGCAGATCTACAAGCAAGTGACTCGTTGTAAGCTTGTAGATCAGCTATTTCTGCCTTTCTTACGTGTATAAAATTATTAAATATGTCAATAATTTCTTTGTAGGGGTTGGCGAAAGGGCCTTTCTGTGTGGAGTTTTCATGTTCTCCCCGTGTCTCCTAGGGTAGATACCCTCACAAAAACATGCAGTAATCCTGGTCACTATACTGCCTCCCCCTGGCCAGCCGGGGCGCCTGATGGAGGGGAAGGGAACTGGTTGGAATAACGTGTTCCTTCCACGCGCTACGTCCAACCAGGGAAACTCCCCCCTGTCAGGTGACAAGAAGGTCAGACGGCTCTCATGCATTGAAGGAGGCATGAGCTCGGCCCTGGCCTCCCTAGGTTGGCAGAGGGAAGGTAGTGCCCAGGATTACATAGACAATTGGCACTGGGTGTAAAAAATAGGGTTACAAAATCGTGGGATAAAAATAAATAAAATAAAATCTTTGTATATTTCAGTTATCTGCCCTGTGCAACATTATGAAGCCTAAAAGGCTTCATAATGTTCCAATGTTCAATGGCCAAACACAATTAAATCGTTAATCGCAATTATTTGAGTGACAATTAATCGTCAATTTAAATTTGTAATCTTGCCAGCCCTAACAACGGTTTCTATTTTCACTACATTGAACGTTTTTGAAACTTTCTCGGAACATTTTCGTCTGTAATGACGTGCCAAAAAGAGCGATCGATTTTTATCCTTATATTAAAATTGGCTAATGGGAGGGCCATGTCACTCTGACTCAGACATAACCATAAACAAACCCAATATGCCCATATTTAGGTAGGTACAGGTTGGGACAAAGCCCCCCGACACGATGACATATCGGTCGGTTTGGCGGTGCGACCAAGGGGCTAGCATCCGGCTTGTAAATTGAGGCTATGTAGGAAGTGTGACGGTTCATATGAATGGCGTGTAGTCTCGCTGTTTCACCCCTGCTGGTTGCAGAAGCAATTAGGCTCTATTCAAGCGGATGGGTTTTTGGCCGAACTTTACACTTGATTTTATTACCTTAATAAACTTTGTCATAAATACTATATGCTTCTAGTCGCTAGTTTAAAGTCTTCTTTCAATCACCATGATATGTGTTTTGGGAAATTATGGTCCCATTTATTTTCAAATGAATGATAATGTAGGTCGTGTTTCTAGGGTTTCTACTGGCTGTACCGAGTGAAGACCCGCCCTCGCTGCGGTTTCAGCCAATGGCATTAATTTCGGACCGGATATCAACCGGATATTGAAAGATGGTGGATTTGAAATCGTGGCAAAATAGGCTTCATTTACGGTCTGTAGAAACCAATGGCGTGACGCTGTCCATATGTTTTTGCCTGAACTCTAGTTTGACTAAATTCCAGATGATCTAATTATTTGTTTCAAACTGTCGCTTCCCCCTTACAGGCAGGGTCGCGGATCGCTCTCCCTCAGCCCGCCCCCGCGGAGGACGAGGACCCCTACACCCCGGAGCTGCGAGTCCGGGGGAGCAGCAACACCAACCAGAACCAGAACCAGTACCTGGACAGCTGCTCCGTGTCCAGCTCCGGCTCGGCCGCCCGGGACGAGCAGAAGGCCCATCACCACAACAACAACCACCACCACACAGGGGGTGAGATGGGGGGGGGACACGGACAGCGCAAAGTACAGCTCGCCACGGGGCAAGAACGACCGGGATTTCTCCTTCATGGAAGAGGACGACGACGAGATTCGGGTTTAAAAAAATTACTTAAAAAACCCTATAGCATCCCTATTGTGGGGGAAGGTTTTCGGCAGGAAAATAGGCAGACCGGCTATTTTCAGCGAAAGCTTTTCCCCACAATAACGAGAGAAAAATAAAGCTCACAATGAGGTTGTGACTCATTGTGAGCTTGCAGATTGTCACATTTTTGCTATTCATCAAACGATAAATTATGTAGGGCTTAAGTTAGGTTTACACAAAGGATAAAGTGTAAGGAACGTCCGATTGAGAACTGTACTGTGATTGTCTTAACCCATTAAGCCGATTCTAGAAATGTCTTCTAAATCCCAACAGTTTTCTGAAAAAACATATGTTTCTATATCAGTGGTGCTCAAACTTTTTCATGTCAAGGGCCCCCCAAAATTATATGCATTTGGCCGCCGACCCCCATCTCAAAATATTTAGTTCCAGGGACCCCCCCAGAAGCAAAGAATTGAGTTAAAAATGTTTGCTTTAAACAATATACATTCAAAGATTTGCACACATTTTCACGATTTTTCAAAAATAGCAGATCTACAAGCTCGTAGCGCTGCACTCGGTGCCGCGCTATGAGCTTGTAGATCTGCTATTTTTGAATAGCCAAAGTGTAAAATAATGCTTTTTAGCTCAAATCAAAAAGAGACACTGATGCGTTCCAGGTCTTAATGGGTTAAGCTGTAGCAAATCATCCAAAAAACTGTCCAAAACTGTTACTTTTGAGGATAAAAAAGTCCATCTGCTTTTGTGTGACGCTGTAGTATGATCAAGTAGATTTACGAAAAAAGTAAAAGCAAGTAAAAGTTACGAAAGGTTACGAAAGAATATGAACTTAAGAGGTTTCTGCCGACAGCAACAAGATGGTATCTGCCATGCACCCCGACACCCATCTGGCTCCTATGTAGAAAAGCAATAAAAAACAAAAAATACACATCACAGGTCTGTGGTAAAATGATGATGATAATAATAAACAAAAAGGATTGTGAAATAAACGTACAGTTCAGCTGAAGAATGTATGTATTTAGTTTTTTCTACGCGATGGTATTAACGTCAAAAAGTATGTGCTATTTTTCTTTTCCTTTCTCTCTCGTTTTCACTGTATATTAATATATATTTACATCCCTCACGTTTCCTTTCTTTGAAATAACAGCTATATTTTTCAATAAAAAGAGAAAGCTGGTAATCACACCCTGTGGCTGTGCCGTGCCTTTTTTTTTTTTTGCTTCTTCTTGGAGTGTTAAGTCTTGACACCACAGGTGGCTAAATCGATGCCAATCTTGGCGAGCTTAACGTTGTTTAATATGATGAGATAGGACCTATCTGTTTCAATGAATGGCCTGTCTGAGCTGCATTTATGTCATGAAAGGTGCTATATGAATAAAGTTTATTATTATGGACCCCCACAATGATATGTATTTGGCTGCGGACCCCCCATCTCAGAAATATTTTTGGGGATTTAAAAAAAATAGATCTACAATAGCACGGCCCTCGGTGCCGCGCTATGAGCTTGTAGATCTGCTATTTTTGAATAGCCTAATTATAAGATACGGTTGAAGTCGTTAGAATGATTGATTGTGACGCTATGTTAACTCATTTAGCTGGGGACCCCCTGGTACCCCCCCCAAGGACCCCTGGGGGTCCCCGGACCCCACTTTGAGAACCAATGGTGTAAAACACCTTTCCTTGGTTCTGGACTTCTGGTGACTAGTCCTTCTAATACTTGAGGGGGCGGTGTTTTTCAATTACAATATGTTGTGTTTTTTCACATTAAGGTTCCTTTGTGAATTCTTATTGAGTGGCAGTTTAGCTGTTTTATTGTTATTTTACATTAAATACCATTAAACACCAGTCAGTGTCTGTTAGTAAATGGGATTCACTACAGTAACTCTGCCTGACTCAACACAAAGCACATCATGATTATGGGAGATTTGGTAATATAGTCTGGTGTGTCTAGTGATTTCTAGTGGTTTTTGTGGGTCATTGGGTGTATACTCTTTTTTGTTGTTTTTGCATAAGTTCCTAAGTTGTTTGGAGACGCATCAGTCAGCCCAGACAAATACAGATGGAAGAAAAGGTAAGCTTTTAAATTGTCACTGTCGTGTGGAAACCTCATGCCCAAAAATTATGCATTGCCAGGACTGGGATTTGAACTTGCAACCTTCTGCTTATCATGCAGTCACTTTACCCATTGAGCTAGGGCCTTGGCTTCCCTCTTTACTAACACAGTGGCTGTAATGTTCACGTCAAGGACCCATGTATTTGGCTATATGCCAGGGGCCCAGATAAGAAAGATTTATATTTAAAACTTAAAAAAAGTATTCATTTTTAGAGAAAAAAATCTTTGTCAGTGGCGAGAATCAAACCTGAAACCTACTGGTTCCAAATCAGGCTCTTAGCCCAGTGAGCCACTGTGCGCCACTGTGCGCCACTGTGCGCCACTGTGCCTTGCCTTAATTTTGAGGCCAAATGGACAATGACAGAAAAGCCAGAGGCTTGTTTCCATTGTGGTTCATTAACATTCAAACATCTAGACAAGCAACAGTACTACAAACCATAGACAAAATATTATGCTGTTAAGATCTTTTTCTTTCTTTTTTGTGTGTTGTTTGTCAAAGAGGAATGAAGACCATGTCACAGACAGGCAGTTGATAGCTTGATGTGTAATATTAGGCTGTTAAGATCTTTTTCTTTCTTTTTTGTGTGTTGTTTGTCAAAGAGGACTACCACGTCACAGACAGGCAGTTGATAGCTTGGTGTGTAAGACACTGCTTACATAATCCAGAGGCCGGTGAGTTTAAACCCCACTTACTCTTTACCATGAATCTTTCCTTTACAAGGAAAGGTTCAGGGTGAGGAGTGAGTGAGGTTTGAACTCACACACCCAGAAACCCTTAAAAGCAACACAGAAAACAGTGAATTTCAGCCGGTACTGATGGCCTAGCGGACTAAATTCAAGTCACAAGGACTGGCATTGCCAGGTACTAGTCGAAATAAGTCGCGCCAGTGTCGGGTACCGAAGATCATCTCATCCATGCGTGAGCGGGGTGAGCCCGGGGGATTATCCCCTGTGGTTTCCAGACAATAAAGCGGAGGGGGTTATAGAAAAAATATAAACGGGCAGCTGAAATATTACAGAGAGATGGAGGAAGGGGCGGAGCTAGAGAGAAGAAGGGTGGAGCTAGGGATGGGTGGAGCAAGGGGCGGAGCTAGGGAGAAAGAGGGGTGGAGCAAGGGAGAACAAGGGGTGGAGCTAGGGAGAAATGGGCGGAGCTAGGGAGGAAGTTGTGGAGAGATAAAACACTACATAATATAGAGACAACACTGTCTGTACTTTTGACACTGTGTATACTAATACTAGAAGTAGTAATGTTGTATACTAATACTAGAAATGTAGATGTAGTAACATAGTATACACTGTAGTGATTTGAACCACATGCTGGTAAACCAGGAGTTCCATACCAGTGTGTTTTTAAATACACCTAAGAGCAGTGGTGGAAAAATGTAATTCTTGACTTTCTTACTTAAAATATGTAGAAATACTCTGTACAAGTAAAAGTCCGGAATTCAAGTATTCACATCACACCAATAGCAGATCTGATGTGACGCGTTGAGCTTGTAGATCTGCTATTTTCAAATAGCCAAAGTTTATTTAGGCTGAAGTAATCAAAATCTACAAAGTAACTAAGTTTTTCAAATAATTAGTGAGTAAAGTTCAATATTTGTATCTGAGATAAAAGTATGGAAATACTCAAGTAAAGATGCTTCTGTCTTTAACGTCCTGCTGTAGTGCAGTGTAGGACAGTGCAAGCTGTTGCCCCTCTCCTAAAGTCACTGCTGATGTTATCACACCCAGTGGTGGAGTATGTACTTACCTCTGCCTTATCCCCGTCTGTATCAAGACCTTGTGATCAGTGGTGGAACGTAACTAAGTACACAATATTTTTACTTCTACTCCACTACATCTCAGAGGCAAATATTATACTTTTACTCCACTGCAATTATTGAAAACCTTAAATATACATTAATCACTTTCAGCCCTATATAAATTTTGGCAAAATCAAAAGATTTGTTATACATGGGACACTTCTGCATAATGAGTAGGCCTACTTTGTACATTTGTACTCAAGTATTTCTGACTTTTACTTGTAACAGAGTATATTGATACTTTTACTTACGCACACGTTTAGGGTAGTCAGACACACTCTACAGCAGTGAAGTCATTCAGTATAATTCGTTATTATCAATACTTTAACACATTCCCTGCCATTGACAAGTCAGTTAAAAAAGAATACGTCATCCTAAACTGACAGTCCATCCACTCCCATGTTATGAGATTTAGAAAAACACATCTAGCTCTTTTTTTTTTTTTTTGCTGAAAAAAGAGACAATCTACAAGCTCACTGCACTGTGGGCCTCATTTCTTTAATATCCAATTTGATTGACTGATCATTATGTCACAAGTTACTACCTTTATGTTGATGGACTGGCGTTATAGTCTGAGTGAAACATCACCCCTGCAATTGCAAAGTAGCCTATAATAAAACGTGCAGTATTTTATTTATTGTGGGTATCTATTTGAGAACAGTAAAACCGATCATGCACGAGTTTATAGCCTGAATGACTGTCATATCGTGACCGTCATGGATGAACAACCTGGTATTTAAACTTTCTCCCTTTGGTCCGTACATCTACATAAACGTTGATATTTCAAATATAAAGTGCTTACCCATGGCCACGGATGTTACAATTATATGTACATTCCCTCAGAAGTACTTTCTCCATATGCTTTCAACTGTATTGCACTCTAATACGTTATGACGAAATGGCCACCAATCGGATTAAAATGCTTTGTATTGAACAATACGGAAGATACGGGTGCTGTTGAGGGCCCGTACATAATCGTAACATCCGTGGCCATGGGGTAAACACTTTATATTTGAAATGTGAACGTTTATGTAGATGTATGGAGCAAAAAGTGAGAAAGTGCAAACACCAGGTTGAAGTTCATCCATGACGGTCTAACAGACGACCACTAGCGCGTGCTTGTTTACATTATCATAAGACCGCATGGATCATTTGCATACACGTCAAAAAAAAACGCAACTGGAAAGTAACTAAGTACATTTACTCAGTACCATTTTAGGTATGTTCAATGCTTTTACTCCACTACAATTATTTGAACACTTTAGTTACTTTGTAGATTTTTATTATTATTACAGAATATACATTAACATCATGAGCTTGTAGATCTGCTATTTTTAACAGATTACATTTTGGAATTCCGGACATTTACTTGTCACAGAGTATTTCTGTATTCGTACTTTTTCCACCGATTAAATGCAAGTAACTTGGATAACAATGACATGACTGAAAAATGTAGGCTATTTTATTAGTTAGGGGAAACAAGAGTTCACATTATATTATTATAATAGAGGCTACCTATAGAACAAGAGAGACATGAATGAATTGCCGTCTGATATGATGAGAAAGCATTTGAATAACGAATCGGACAATGTTTTAAACCATAGCATTATGTTATCCTAGAGCAGGGGTCCTCGTAGTACAACAGGGGGTCCGCAAATTGAACCTCAGCGAAAATAGCCGATCTACAAGCTCGCCCTTGTAGATCTCTTACCAAGTAGCCAGCCAAATGTGACGGGTGGAATAAAACTTGGACAATGTTTAGCTGTCCAAGAGGTTTTTCGGAAAGGAACATTAAGTCAGTCAGTAAAAGCTTTCGTTCTGCAATGACTGTGCTTAGTTTGATCAGGTTAATGTTGCATTATCGGTTACAAGCATCGTTGACAAACTGGAATAGTAATGCTTTGACGGCAGAGGAGTGCAACTCCACGAGCCAGAGTCGAACCCACGGCTCACCAGTTCGGCCAACAACCTCCTGCGCCAGCCGACGGAGGAAGTTGTCGTGACGCTACATTTACTTTATATTGTAGCCTACACTATATATTCTACAAGCAAGCAGAGCCATATTGAATGACAGTTGGCTCGGGCAGGAGTCGATCCCGTTCTCCCGGTGCGTGTGATTGACCGAGCGTTGATTTGTGTAGAGACGATCTGATCGTTTCAAACTCCACTCACTGAACCTTTCCTTCACAGAAGCACTAGTCAAAGCCAACACACAAAACAGTGAGGATTAGCCGGTACCATTAGCGAAGCGGACTAAGTCAGAGTCACCAGGCCTAGTACACCTTGCTACCGCCTGCCGTACTAAGGGCCGCGGGTTCGAATCCTGGTTTGCACCTAAGTCAGAGTCACCAAGCCTAGTACACCCGAGTTGCTACCGCTTGCCGTACTAAGTGCAAATTCAGCTAAGTCCCATAAAGCCAGGTACTGAAGATTGTCCCGACCATGCGAGAGCGGGTTGGGCCCGGGGGTTTATTCCCCGTGGTTTCCCAGACAATAAAGCGGAGGGGTTATAGAAAAAATGTAAGTTGGAATAAGTTGGCAGCTGAAATTCTACAGAAAGATTTGCTGTAGTAGTGGTGGACAGATTACTCAATATTCGGGTACTAATGAAGGCAGCTGCACCACTGACATTTGCTTTGCTGCAGTAAATGTCAGTGGTGGGAAAATAACTAAAATGTTTTACTTCTTAAGTAAAAGTATCAATACTGCAATGAAGAAATAAAAGTCCGGAATTCAGGTAGTACAAAAGTAATGTAAAAGTAGTAGGCAGAATAACTGTCTAACATCATGTGTCAAAGGCTTTTGAAAATAGCAGATCTACAAGCTTCATGACGTGTTGTGAGCTTGTAGATCTGCTATTTTCAAATAGCCAAAGTTTATATAGGGCGAGTCGTGTGTGAGTTACTAACGTGGGGCTGGACCAGCAGCACACATCATCCACCAGGGGGCAGTACATTGGTACCAGATGGGTTGGGTCCATAGACTGGGGGTCCCAGAACACCGCAAGTGTCGTGGATTTGGACTCTTTGGTCTGACCTCTGTGACCCCTGACTGACCTCCAGGGTTCAAGGGTCACAGAGGCACGCAACCCTCTACGCCACGACAAGGCAGAGTCCATGTGGAGGGAGGGTCTGTCATTTTAGATGTGAACCATTATCTTATACTTTGGCTATTCAAAAAATAGCAGATCTACAAGGCATACAGTGCCATGCTATGAGCTTGTAGATCTGCTATTTTTTGAAAAAAATCATCTGTTTGCAAATCTTTGAATATATATTTTTAAGGCGAACATTTGTAACTCAAATCTTTGCACCTGGGGCATTCTAGATGTTTGAAAAAACTTATGTTGCTATAATCAGTGGTTCTCAAACTTTTTCACGTCAAGGACCCCCAAAATGATATTCAAACTTTTTCATGTCAAGGACCCCCAAAATGATATGTATTTGGTCACGGACCCCCATCTCAAAATATGATAGAGATATATGATAACTAATACTATATAATAGAAGATATATGATAATATATAATAGAAGATATATGATAACTAATACAATATAACAGAAGATATGATACAATATAACAGAAGATATGATAACTAATAATATAGAAGATATATGATAACTAATATAATAGAAGGGTTTGCTAGGTCAAAGTGGTGGTTGCTATGGTAAAACTGTGGCTGGTAGGGTGTACCAGGTGGTTGCTATGGACTAATATGTTGTTGCTAGGGTCTAATAAGCAGTTCCTAGGCTCCACTGTAGCTAAATGGCATTTCCCCCATTGAAATGAATGGGATTGTTTTTAGCAATCACAAGTTAAATATCTGTAAAAGTATGAAGTATTTGAAAAATGTAAATGGTAGGCCAAACGTCAGTGGTGGAAAAAGTCATGCACAAGGCCTAGCAGTTCCACCAAGCAGAGCTTGCTAGGGCTCGTCGTACTATTTGAATGTTACTATTTTGTTTTTGAATGTTACACCACTAATAGTTGCAGTCACGACAGAAAAAAAAATCACCCATTACAGTATATCAAAATGCTTTACTTGTATCACAAAAGTCCACGAAAAATGGACATACAAGAGTTTGGGGATTATCATATCACAATATAAAATTCATTGTTTACCCTGAAACACATACAAATTACATCAAAAAGTGCAAATGCCCAAATGTGCTTAAGGATGTTTCATTAAGCAATAAATTAAATGATTTACATCCTAGCAGCCTAGAAGAAAAAAGATGTGCCACACAGATGCAAAACAAACCCATAAAAAAATACAAACATTCTATCCACAGCAACATGGGGATACTAATAATACATCATGTCATAGTGCAGTGTTGTTCAACCAGCTACCATGGAGGGTCTAATGCAGGGGTCTTCAACAGGGGGTCCGGGACCCCTAGAGAGTCCTCACAGTTACAGGACAGGGATTTGTTTTTACACTAGCCACTTCAACCCTAGCATCCCTATTCTGAGGGGAACATTAGCCGAAATACAAGCTCACAACGTGAGCTTGTAGATCTGCTATTTTCGGCAAAGAGGTTTGGTGTTGAGGGAAAAAAGAGCAGACCGAGTACAGAGCCAACGGCCAAGTGGTTAAAATGTCTGAAAACACACATTTAACATGAATACAAATGTAGTGGGTGGTCCCTGCTTCATCTCTCTCAGCTAGGGAGAGAAACAAATTAAAAACGTTGAAGACCCCTGGTCTAGTGTATTTAGGTTGAGTGAGTGTTTGAACTAGGGGTGCAACAGTTAAAGGGGAAGACCACTAATTTTCAGTGGTATTCCACTTTAACTGTTGCACCCCTAGTTCAAACACTCACTCAACCTAAATATTTAGGTATTTAGGTTGAGTGAGTGAGTTTTGTCTAATTGATTTAATCAATCAGACAAAAAGTCAATTTGAATTTGTTGATTTGTTGATATAAAAATATACATAAATGTGTAATCCATAGAGTAATGGCTTTGAAAAAATGGATAGTTGCAGCCCTAGTTTTAAGTGTCTGCTGTTGACTGGAATGTTGTCATTTAAAGTATACTTGATTCAAAAGCTGCACAATGTGTCCAAAGAATTAGTGCACTTATAAATGCCCATGTTTACTTATGTGGTTTTGTTCAAGGAGGTAATAAAAAAAAAGGATTTGGAAGGAAATAAAGCCTGTGAGAAATGAGAGTATATAGTATACAGCAGTGGTTCTCAAACCTTTTCATGTCAAGGACCCCCAAAATGAAATGTATTTGGCCGTGGACCCCCATCTCAAATATTTTGTTCCAGGGACCCCCAGAAGCAAAGATTTGAGTTAGAAATTTTCGCTTAAAAAAAAAATATATATATATTCAAAGGTTTTCACAAATTGTCACGAGGTTAAAGGTTAAAAGAGGTTAAAATTATTGAGATGGTATTATTATCACATTGCTGGGGACCCCCTGGAACCCCCCCCAGGACCCCTGGGGGTCCCCGGACCCCACTTTGAGAACCAATGGTATACAGTCTGCAGTTAAAATGTCTGCTTATCAGTCAAATCATCAACCACAGTGACATCGTTAAGAGGATATATGTTACGGCTTACACATATTTTGGTAATCCTGAGGCGCTCATCATTGCCTCTTACTGAACCAGAGAGTAAGGTCTCAGTAGGATGATATTTTGTTAGTGCACTGCATGCTTAAGCACATGAACCACATGAACCCTCTATGAGCTTGCATATCTGCTATTTTTGAAGAGCCAAAGAAATCTTAAAATGACACAGATTGAGCCGGTCTTAATGGGTTACTTAAGTGGTTAAAATACAGAGAAGTACCATAGGAACATTGGACATTCATATAATATGGAGTTACAGGGTTTCAGCCCGACAGCAACGAACAGCAGAAAACCCTCGTTCACAGAGTGACATGGTGCAATGTACAATTTAATACAAAAAGTGTAGCTGCAGCGATATTACTTATATTCCCCTTGCAAAAGCACCGCTGGCAATGACAATCAACGTTTAAACCTTTAAACCGTGGGCTGTGGTTTGTTTTTCCGGTTCAGGTTCAAAACATGGCAGGCAACAAAGCAACTACAGTTAATACAATTAACCTCCTGCAGCCCAGGTTGCTGGTCATGGTGTCCAGTATCACTGGCACCATGCTGTGATCATGAGCCCGGCCCCAAACACGCCCACGTTGTGCCCCATCAGCTACATCTGGTTCCAGAACTACACCCGCCGGGTACTGTGCCAGCAGCCCAGGTTCCCGTCGATGAGGCAGGATGGTGGCTAGGACCTGTGTGACCATTTTTTTTTAAAACTTGGAAAATGTGCAAATATGTTTGTTTTAAAACAAACATTTTTAACTCCGATTTGTGCTTCTGGGGGCCCCTGGAACAACATATTTTGAGATGGGGGTCCGTGGCCAAATACATCATTTACAAATACATATCATATCCTTTACATGAACAAAGTTTGAGAAACACTGATACATACGTTTTTTCAGAAAACTGCACACATTTTCACGATTTCTTTTTCCACAAAATAGCAGATCTACAAGCTCATAGTGTGGCTATTTTAAAGAAATCTTAACATGACACAGAAGCGTTCCTGGTCTGAATGGATTAACTCAACTACTAAGTGGAAAGTTGCTTTGTCAGATTGTTAAAATTACAAATGATGTTTTCTTTTTCATATCAATGCAGAGCTGTATTGAGATTTAGACCCCCAAGGGCTCCTCAGAGTTACTACAGGGGGGCCACCAAATCTTTGTGTGATAGGAACTTCTTCTTTTTTACATGAACCCTTTTAGATCCGAGGCCGATTTTAAAAACGCCTTCTAAATCCTAACCTAAGTTTTCAGTTTGTTTCCCCAAAAATAAAAAAACGTCCTGTTGCATAATATGGCAAATAACTTAAATATACAAAGAAATGAATGATACCAATAATCAAAATAAATAATATACTATGGCTTTTTATCTTTTTTTAATTTATATATATATTTTTTAGTAGTGAATATAGCCAATCTACAAGCTCACAACGTGTCGCATTGCGATGCATTGTGAGCTTATAGATCAGCTATTTCCACTACTTTAGAAAACGTTTGAAAATATATGAACATTTTGCAACATGGAAAGGATTATGAAGGCGATGATATCATAATTGTGACAGGCCTATCAGTGACACTTCAATCAAACAATAGTAACAAAACTAACGTCTAACTGACTGATTTACAGATAACTAAAGCAGCGTCACAGATGAAAAAGAGAAAGAAGCAGTGGATCACTCTGCTTTCATTTCTAAATGATTCTAACATGAAGGACCCATCCAGTCCAAAGGAACATTTTTAACAGTTTAGCTTCACAAACCACTTTGTTTGTTGGAGTTTATTTGACACTTGTTGGAGTTTATTTTAAATCCTCAATGAAAGTATTGTCTGTCCTCACAGTTCCTTTGAACTGAAAACTTTAGACAGCTGCTACAAGATGAGTGGTGAGCTGAAGAACCCCACTACCCCACCTGTCTGTGTGCTGGAGAACCCACTACCCCACCTGTCTGTCTGTGTGCTGGAGAACACAGCACCCACCTGTCTGTCTGTGTGCTGGAGAACACAGCACCCACCTGTCTGTCTGTGAGCTGGAGGGGTTCTCCAGCTCACAAACAGACAGACAGGTGGGTGCACCTGTAAAATTGTACTTAAGTACAATTTTAGGTATTTTTACTATATTTAGTATTTCCAATTTTCTATTCCAATTTTCCAATCACAACGCCAGATCACAACGCGTCGCATCTCGTTGTAATCTGCTATTTTCAAACATTTTAGTACTTTTACTTTTGGTACTTTAAGTATATTTGTATGCCAATACTTTAGTACTTTTTCTCAAGTAACATTTTGAACACAGGCCTTTTACTTGTAAAAGAGTATTTTTATATTGTGGTATTGCTACTTCCACTTAAGTCAAATATCTGAGTACTTCTTCCACCACTGCCAGTACCCCACCTGTCTGTCTGTGTTGTGGAGAACAACACTATTAAAGGTCCTATCCATAGAATGGCTGTGACATTACATTCATTCCATGTATTCCATATACAAAGCCATAGATCACTCCTATGCCCTCCTGTGTCAGTGAAATGTATCACAGCCTTCTAGGGCTATAAAGGTCCTATCCTTTAACTAAAGGTCCATGTCATTACAGTTCTCAGTGAGCGTCCATACTCACTCAGAAACGTGTTGAAATGTCTCACACTCTCTTCTCCTCCAGCCTAGTGTGTTAGTTGACCAGCCACAACCCATCTTGTTATTATTAATGTCAGCTGGTTATGGTAGAAATACTGAGTGAAAACCCAGCTCCAAACACACAAACATACTGATATATCCACACTGATATTAATCCATGGCTCTTCATTAACCAGATTATTGAACATCTCTGTTTTCACCTGTTTCAGAAACAGTGTTTCTCTCACTCTCAGACTGTTTTCCTTCCTCCTTTTTAGTCCCGCCCCCTGTCAGAACATGCTAGGTTGACTAGAGTTGATTGACACCTGGATGCCCAATGACATTGCTTCCATGAGCTTGGTATAAATGTAACATAATGCAGTGTGTCAACTAGGGGTGTGCCGATACACTAATTTCACCAAACGATACGATACGATATTTGGCTCACAACTTCGATACGATACGATACGATACGCACTTTTTTATTATGAAAATATATGGGGGAGAAAAAATGCAAACAAATAATTCTGTTTTTGCATTATTCAGACGCAAACTTGTAGCTTTTCAGCTACAATAGCCGTTTTTAATCCAAATAGGGCAATAGTGTGACACCTGACCCGAAAAAAAACAACATGTTGTCACCCTTTTCACCTCGGGGCTGTTTGCATGCTTGGTCTTTGTTCCCCACATCATGAAACACCTGGAGATCTCCAAAAGAGTTGATGTGGTCTGGGATACTTACATCACCAGCAGCATAAAAGAGTCAACAAGGGAGAAGCGAGGCAAAGGGATACAACGGAAGATGGCTGGTCAGAACAAGCTGCCGGGGAATTGGTCAGATTTCCTGCGTGATCCTATAAACAAGCAGGAACTCTTTGCCTTTCTCTCTGGGAAGATTGCATCCACTGCCTGGCCAGAGGGCAAGCTGGTCTTCATCACATATGGCATCACAGTGGCTGGCACAGACACCAGCCACTCGATGCTGCCATGTAACCATGAAGAGGCCAACACCAGGATAGTGATTCACCTGCTTGATGCCCTGGAACATGGCTGTTCTACCTGCTTGATACGCACTGTGGATACGGATGTTGTCGTTATCCTCATCGGCAAGTATCCAGCTGCAGACATCTGGGTTGCTTTTGGCACTGGCAAGAACTACACCTATGTTCATATAAACACGATCTGCCATGCTCTGGGCAAAGACAAGTCCACAGCACTTCCCGTCTTCCACTGTTACACAGGCTGTGACACAACATCAGCATTCTGCGGGAAAGGGAAGAAGTCGGCATGGGTGGCTTGGAATTCCTACCCTGAGGTCACCCAGGCCTTCAACTACATGGCAGAAAATCCATACACTTCTGTGACCATAGATGCCCAACACTTTCAGCTTCTTGAGCGTTTCACAGTCATCATGTATGATAAGACAAGTGATTTGGAATCTGTCAATGAAGCACGACGAGAGTTGTTCTGCCAGAAGAACAAAACGATGGAACACATTCCACCAACGCAAGATTCACTGCTGCAGCACGTGAAGCGAGTTGCCTACCAGTCTGGGATCTGGGCCACATCTGAACTGGCCCAGCAGCCGACACCCAGTCCAGAAGGATGGGGATGGACATTGGATGACAACAACCAGGCTTCCTGTGTGGAGCATTCTACCGATTGTGTCAAAAGCCTGCAATGAACTGGTCAAGTGCGGTTGTAAAAGAGGTTGTGGTGCAAGGTGCTCATGCAAGAAGGCACACTGGAATTGCACAGATCAGTTGTCAATGTGACAAATAATTTGAATGTTGTTATCCTTGAAAGTGAATCTAATAATCTTCAATTCTCTTCATGCTCCATTTTTCAATGTGTCTGAAAATGATGTACATACATTGGCAGAATCAACCAAATTATCTAATCTTGGCAGAATTAGTCACTTATTGATATTCCCTATAGTTTTATTGCATTCCTTGTCCCAGAAAATGTATATTTTGACACCAAGATTGACCTTCTAAGTGGCTTGGAAGCCGAGATATTGGCAATTATAGATATTACATGGTGGCCATCTTTGCAATCCAAGATGGCCGCCTTCTGCCATCTTGATGACGTGGCTACTCTTCCAAAATGAAACCTATGGTGATGGAGAGCATGAAAAAATTTGGCGCTTTTGTGAGCCGTGTCCACATTTTTTTGTTAACAGCCCTGACTATAGGCCTGGTTGCTTGTTTCTCTCACAGAATCTGGCAACACTGGCTACAGAACCACAAATTGTCAACAGACAACACTGTAAAATCTACTGTCACCAGTATGGCTGATACAGTGCAAATACATCATCCTATAAACATAATGAACACTGAATTAAAAACAGTACTCCATCTTTAAAATATAGCCTACATAAGACAATAAAACAATTAAACTAGCAAACTGTTGCAAAGTAAACAAAACTAATAATGTAACTAATGTAACAGAGGTCCAATTATCTATTTATAGTTATTTCTTTCTTGAATATGTAGAACTCGGTTCAGGTCAAGAAGTGATTATTTGTTTAATTGTTTTAATGGCCGATGACTGGCTATTTGTACTGAAAATACATGGCATATAAACACATTTGTGCTTGTTTCCAGATTTATCATTTTTTAATGAAGGGGGGGGGGGGTAGAAACTGTCTGAATACTCCTATGGCCAAGTTACCCCAAGGTATAGTACCCACTACTCATACATTTAAAGGGGTATTTTAATTTAAAACACTTCTGGGGTCATTTTAATGGCTACTCAAGCTGTTTTTGTGCACCCCAGACAGTTTTTAAGAAGCTTGCTTCAGTATTTGATATTTATTTGATCAGATACGCCCCCCTCCTACACTGTATAAACCCCATTGTAACTCCATTTTTATCCATTTTTATCTAAGCTCCATGTGTCCTTGGTTCTTTGTGACTGATATTATCCTTGTAATGTTTGAGGGGGGGGGGGGGGGGTTATTTTTTCAATTACTTTTTTTCTTTTTATGCATTTCTTTCATTACATTTATATAAAAAAGTTGCCTGTAGACCAATTCAAGTATAAGTGAAAGTTTGTCTGAGGATTTAATACATATTGAACCAATGAAAAGGATTAAAAAGAGCTGGTGGTGACTAAATAACTACATTGGATTCATTTGCATACAGTTTTTTTTTTTTTTACATTTTCTGAAAAGTAGCAGTTTTGGACAAAGTTAAAGGTTTCCACCCGCCAGTGACGATATCCTGTATTAACCGGTTAAATGGTGCATTCAACAGCCTCGAGGCCTACTGTCTGAAGAGAGAAGTAGGGCAAGATGCTTTTAAAATTAGAACGGTATCACTTGGTAACACAATGCATGTTATTTCTAATCATTTTGTGGTTTCTTTATCCCCTCATTCTCCATCCCAGATGCCTTTCCTTCCGAACTACCAGTGAAGAAACATATTTGTGACCAGTGTGGGAAAAGCTTCAGCCAGAGGTATAATCTCAAACAGCACCAGAGGATTCATACAGGAGAAAAGCCCTACCACTGTGAGCATTGTGGGGAAAAGTTCAGCCAAAAAGGTCATCTCAAACGGCACCAGAGGATTCACACAGGAGAAAAGCCCTACCACTGTGAGCATTGTGGGGAAAAGTTCAGCCGAAAAGGTACTCTCAAACGGCACCAGAGAATTCACACAGGAGAAAAGCCCTACCACTGTCAGCATTGTGGGGAAAAGTTCAGCCAAAAAGGTTCTCTCAACTGCCACCAGAGAATTCATACAGGAGAAAAGCCCTACCACTGTGAGCATTGTGGGGGAAAGTTCAGCAAGAAAGATAATCTCAAACAGCACCAGAGAATTCATACAGGAGAAAAGCCCTACCACTGTGAGCATTGTGGGGAAAAGTTCAGCCAAAAAAGTTCTCTCAACTGCCACCTGAGGATTCACACAGGAGAAAAGCCCTACCACTGTGAGCGTTGTGAGAAACGGTTCAGCACTGACGCAGGCCTCAGATCTCACCAGAGGATTCATTCAGAAAACTACTACTGCTGTGACCAGTGTAAGAAATGGTTCAGACGCCACAGTAACTTAAAGAGACACATTCAAGCAATCCACACTTGAATGAAGCGTTCTAAGGGTTTTAACCCATATGATGCTTTTAACACATACAGTGCCAAGATCGCATCGATGCGTTCTTTCAAATCCAACGCTTGAGTGCCAGGATTCCAAAGAACGCATTGATGCGTTCTTTTGAATTTTCCTTGTTTAATCTGTGATCGCATGGTCCTGTTTATTTCTCATCAACACTTTCGTTTTCCACTTACGTCACACTCACCCGGAGCCGGATGTAAAAAAAAAAAATCATTTCCGGGTCACATTGTTTTTCTCCGGTGATTTTCGTCCAGAATAAGGAAAAACACAGTTTTTCACACGGTATAATATAATAATATAGAGTTGAAGCGTTACATGATTTTGTTCAATCTGGGAACCCATCTGCCAAAAAGGGGGGGGGGGAATAGATAAACACTGTGAAAATAGCTGATCTACAAGCTCACGTCTCGCAGCGCGAGGCGTGAACTTGTGGATCGGCTATTTTCACAAATGTCGCCTCTTTCTTATATTATTTGACAATTTTTAATAGTCTAGTTTGTTGCAGTTTTGATGCAGTAATGCTCTTTTTTTCTTTCTTTTTTTTTTTAGGTATTAAAAAGGTCTTAAAAGTCCTTAAATTGTCACTTCACTGTCATCTGGACCCCCCCCCCCCCCCCCCCTCATGTGACCCACAGGTTGAGAACCACTGAACCAGAACTCTGTCTATAATATAACATCTTTCAGAGAAGAACAACACAATCGTTTGTTGCAGTTTTTCTCTGGTTTCAGGCTTCTGGCTACACTGCTCTCATTCATGTTGTTTATTGGATCACATTTAGAACTTCAGCACCTTCATTTAAAGCTAATATATAAAACATACACAGTTCCATCTTACAGTCAGTAAAAAAAAAAGCAAAACAAAAATGATTGAACATCTTTTTTCTCAAATAATTTTCAATCTGAGCAAAGCATTTCACATTGTGTCTAAAATAAACAATCTCTTTTGCAATTATCTAATGCCTGCCTTATTTGACTTGTCCAATGATGCTGTTGGTACAACATCTTTTGGACAGACATGGTTTGGTAAATGCAACACAATTAAAATGTAATAGTTAACATTTTTGTCAACACTATTTTGTCATGACAAATGTTGTCAGCCTGCAATATACATTTTGACCAATTGAGGGCGACACAGGCCGTAGAATAATATTAGAGGCACTCTGAAACACACATAGATGAACCATTTATGGCTATTTAGTCTATTTAATAATTTTCGAAAGAAGCATCATAATAAGATCATGATTTGCATTGTTAGTTCCTCCTCCAATCATTTCTGTTTGTATAAACAATTGGAGGTTGTGAATGTATTTGGTGATAAAAGAAAAGAGCACATCAGCACATTGAAAACATAATGTTTGTTTCAGCAGAATTGATGCTTTTCCACACAGACTCCTGTAGCTCCATCCTAACTAGAGGTTTAAACTGACATTATTTGATCATAGTAGACATGTTTCATAACTAGATGTTTAAACTGACATTATTTGATCATAGTAGACATGTTTCATAACTAGAGGTTTAAACTGACATTATTTGATCATAGTAGACATGTTTCATAACTAGAGGTTTAAAGTGACTTGTGATTATAGATGTTTCACGTTCACTGCTAGATGTTTTGTGTTCCAGTTAAAGGAGCACTTCACCCATTTTCAAACAAGATTTTTTTTTAAATGAATGCAAGAACAATATGGGTAGTGAGCTAAAAAGTTTGGGAACCACTGGTTTAACCCAACCCCACATCACTAATGACATCCTCGATGGGGATTCCAAGGTAATAGAAACTACAGCCTTTCTTTTCTTGGAAAGTTTGCATGCTAAAATAGAACCCAAAAGATCAATTTGTCTCCCCGGGACCCAAACTTACCAAAATACATTATGAATCGACCACTTAAGCTCTATTTAATAGTGAAAATAACATAGCTGATCTGCAAGCTCACAACAAGTCGCATTGCAATTCATGATTTATCTCTCGAGCCACACTGGCTTGGAAAATGCAACGGAGAATGTATACTACTTACACCTTTTAGAATTTAGATGAAAAATGTGAGCCACAGAGACATGGAACATACAAGTTAGAACTAAATACTTTTAGAATTTAGATGCAAGGTGAAAATGTTCTTAACTGTGAAAAACCTTCACATCTCATGAGCCACGGAGTCATAGAAGACACAATGAGAATTAAATACATAATCTAGAATTTAGATGGAGAGTGAAAAAATGCTCTTCAGGCGCTTTGAATGCCAAACCTTCATTTTCTAAAACCTTTGATTTATCTCTTGAGCCACTGTGGCATGGAAGATGTGACTGAAAGTGTAATACCCACCTTTTGGAATTTAGATGAATAGTGAAAAGTTTTCCAATCATTTTTAACCCTAAATCTTAGGTTTATAAACCCCTGATTTACCTCTTGAGCCACACTGGCATGGAAGATGCAATTTATAAAGAAAGGGTTTAGAAATTAGATGAAGAGTGAAAAATATTCTTTAGGAGTTTCGATCCCTAAACCATTAGTTTATAAAGCCCTGACTTATCTCTTGGATCATGCTGGCATGGAAGATGCAACTGAGAATAATACTTAATGCACCTTTTTGAGATGGAGAGTGAAAGATGTTGAGCCATAGATACACGGAACAAGTGAAAACGAAATACTAGGGTAGTAGGCTACTGGGTTTGGTGTAGCCTGGTTCCCGACGAATCTGCCATTGCAAAAGTCTGGCCATGCCAGTGCCAGGCTAGGTTTGGTGATGCTCTACATTGTCAGAATCAACTTTGTTCGCGTTCGTTTATGTGCTAAAAGAGTGACTTTGAGAGCTGTTACAGCATACAATGTAAGTCAATGAGGAGCATATATTGAACACCTTTGGAGTTACATCATTGCAAGTAACTGCACAACCCAAACCTCTACCAAAGTGGCCTTGCCCTTTAAACTTTTAGAATTTAGATGCAAGGTGAAAATTGCAGACCAACTTTGGATATAACTTGTGAAACTACTATACTCTCACTTTCAGAGACTTTGAAATAGTTCCACACCACATTGTCTCCGGTGTGTAGGTACTAGGTTAACACAAGCTGTTTTTCTAACAACGCATCAGTGTGGTTGGCAGTTGGCACATAACTATTCGGCACAACCCACCCAACCCCATTAATCTGGGTACACCACATTACGATAATGCATTTACATAATTATCGGCCAATTCTGTATTGTGCATCCCTATAACACTCCAAAATATAAAGAAGATAATGAAAATACTACTGTATACTTAAATGTTTCACAGTGACAGAAGATGGGTGAAAGATGGAGAATAACCATTCCTTAGACATATTGTAGAAATATTTGTTTTATTATTGAATATTTGGGAATCTTGAGTCTGGGTTCTGAGCCCTCTTCTCTGCTTCTTGAGAAGAGTCATTGATAGGGTGCAGTCCAGACCTGTATGGTTGCTATTAGCGTGGAGTCCTGTCCTGTGCACTGAAGTCCAGTCCAGGTTGTCTTGTCTACACCTGGGCCGTTCCAGACTACAGAGGAATCCATTGCATTTCTTGTGTCCTACAGTACAGTGGCACTGCAAAGCTGAACAATAGCAAAGCTGTGTTCAATGTTAAGCTATATTCAGTGCCAGGTACACAAAACAATGTATAGGCAAAGATATGAGTACCGGCGTGGTTTTCTCTCTGCGTTTAAGCCAGAATTTGCCTCGATTTAGTTGAGCAACCAAGAAGTCACAGTTATAAAAGCTACACACTCATACATGTCTCTCACAAGCCTACAATTTACATACAATCAATTTTACAATATTTTACCATAAAAATACACTGATCCCCATGAAGCATAAGAATGAATTTTAATCCATGTCTTCATTCTATCCTGTACTGGTCCCCCAACTGTCAGTGTTGGACTCACGGTTGGCATTTTGTACTGTACTGACCACTGGTTATGAAAATGGGAATTACACTCAATTCCATTATCGCCACAATCAATTAAATACATTAAGTAGCCTTGTTTGTGTCAAGCAGCTGACAAGTTCCCAATTATTAAAAATTCAAAGTGAATTTCACCCACTTCTTTACACTTGTAAACCTGTTGTGCATGTGTCAATCAAGTTGTTTCTTCTTCATTCTTGAATTACTGAACCAACTGGTCAACAGTAGCATGTAAGCATTACATCGTTGTTGGGCAGAAACCTTGCATCTCTGCATTTCATATTTTTATGTTTTTTTTTTTATAAATGAATGCCCTATTTTATACTTCAATGTGCCACAAGGTAGCAAAAATAGGCAATACAAGCTCACAATGTGCCGTGATGCTATGCATTGTGAGCTAGTAGATTGGCTATTTTTGCTATTTTGCGGGATTCTCCTTTTAAATGTTCAAAATTCTTGCCTATATTGACATGGCCAAAATGTGGACGCAAGATTGAAAGTGGTTAAGTGTGTCTGTGGGTTTTATATAAGTATTGAACCAATTAAAAGTATTAACAAGTCAATAAATAATAACTACTTGGGATCCATTGGAACAGAGCATTTTTCCTGAATAGTAATGGTTTTGGACATACAAGGTTTCCACCTGACAGCAACACTTATCTGAACAAGGTAAGGGTGTGTGCGTAGTTGAGCTGTTTCAGCACGCTCTGGTGGAGAGAGTTGCAGACTGAATGACATACAGGCAGATGGACTCATTACAATCGCTTTGTGGCTCAATAATAATAACGGTGGATTTCAGTGCTTTTCCCCTTTACTAAACCCATTAACCTCTGAGTATTTAGTTCACAACCCCATTTCAGCAGAAACCTTGAATGTCCAAAACCGTTAATTTTAATAAGTGGAAAAAATAATGTGTTTCAAGAGATCCATAGGATAGCTCAATATTTATAAAACCCACAGACTCACTTAACCATTTTCACTTTCAAAAGTTTTTTTAAAAAGAAGTAAAAATGGCATGACACCCTTGTATGAAAAAGTAGGGCATTCATTAAAGTTTTTTTTTTAACATAAAAAAGTTTAAATGTGGAGATACAAAGTTTCTGCCCGTACTGTACATGTCATGTGACATACACTCTGCTTTCTATTCATCCAGTCTGTAAGGCACTCACTGGTGAAGGCAGAAAAAAAATTGTGTGTATGTGAGATGGAGAGAGGGAGAGGGGGGGGGGGCAGAGAGAGAGGAAATATCTTAAATTCGTGAGGGCAAAAGAATATGAAACAATCTGAGATCATCCAAAATCTGAAAGAAATTGTGCTCTTGCATTAGCACGAATAACGGATTTTTAAAGGACGAAGCATGTCAGGGAAATGACCCAAAAATAAAGGTTGCGTGTTCTGTTAAGATACACACTTTGAAATTTGGTGCCAGGATTTGATCAGAGTGAACAACAGTAACAGGACAGAAATGTATGATTAAAAATAGTTTCACGTTTCCAGTTTTTGTAAAAAGTACCACTGAATTATTAAATACATTCTGTGTCTCTCTCTCATGCCTCGTCTTAAAGCATCATTTATACCAAATGGTGTCGCTTGAAAAGGGTGGACTTTTTAGTTATTTTCAGCGATTGTCAATATCATATGATATAGTATAAATTAGGCTTTACTCAGAGAGAGAGAGGCATTAGATCTGGGAGTTTGACATCTAACTGAACTTTTCAATGTGACATGATCAAACAACACCAAGAACATTTATCAATTCGCCTTTGAGGTTTTCATTCCAAACCAACACTAAACCAGGCGATTCCTTTCATTTGTGACTTTGGGTTGGGTGGGTTGAAATGAAAACCTGGACCTCATGGCACACTGGACTAATGCAATGTATCTAGATAGATTAATTGTATATTGATCAACAAAAGGAATGTATCTATGCTCCTGAGCTGTACTAGCTGTACTATCTGTAACCATTTTCACACTGGGGTGCCTATTTTGGGCATGTCATTATAGGTGAAGATCTTTGAATACCGTAGGTGGTGTGAGTGATATTTGTTTGTTAAAATAAATGTTCAATACCTCTATATTCTGACAGTAGTCATTGCTAAAGTGTTGATTCAGTAACAGGGTTCTCCCCGTCTCTCCGGAGCTTTAGTAGACAGAAAAACCTGAAAATGTATTTTCCGTTTACTTTGACATAGAGACTGGGAGACCCCAGTAACTGAACAAACACTATATAGCGATTACATTTGCTTTATATTAGGAATTAAAACAAACTTTTTTTGTTCAATAATATAACTTACACCACCCTAACTCCTGAAGACCCTTTAGTGGTCGAAGCGTTGCCTGAAACTATTTATTCAAATGTTCTACTGGGAGCTAACGGTGTGCGGACTTCCCTCTTTTCCTCTGATGTACATATTGTTGTCCAGCTCCCGATAAGTTTTTTTGGGATGTGCGTGCTTACCTCTGGACTATTTGTCATCAACATGACATGCCCCCTCACATGTAGAAGACACTTCTTTGCAGTGACTTAATCATAATATCTTTGTTTTGTCAATGTTGAAAAGTTGATTTATTTGTGACATACAAGGTCAACGATGATGATGATCAGGGGGTCATTTGATGTTCAAAATTACGTATGACTTATGCAGTTTTCCCTCAAAATTGTACATGTATTGGATTTGTGGAAGGCATCTTTTAATGATCCGACATGAGTTGGCTGTTTGCTGGTATTTATGTCTTAAGAGCAACAATAACCAATAAGAAAGTTGCTTTTGACTCAAGGTGTGTGTTTGTAGTGAAACAAAAAAATAAGAAAACGGTCTTGTTGTTCGTTCAGTTCATCAGTTAAACAGATAAAAACAAATGGCTCTCAGCTTCAATACACTGCATTTAAGGGAACTGAATATTGCCAAAGGAATCAATAACAAATTATTTAAAAAAAATCACAAACTAAACATTAAAATGTTTGGCTATTTTGACATCATGATTAAGCAGATTTTACACAGAAAGTAAAAACAGCCAATCACAATTGGTCCTCGACCCTGTGGCAATGAGGTGTCGACAACTGTCCAATGGCAACGCGTCAAGATTAATACAGGAAGCAGCTGATAAAAATTAAAAAAAACACAGGATATGACTTCATAATGCGACACCACTCACCACCCTGCTTCACCTTAGAACACTTAAAATAAAAATCACAAACACAGGTAACTTGGGAGCAATTATCCTTCAGACATTAAAAAGATGATTTCACCTTGTAATAACGTGTATGTGAAGCCTATTGCTTAAAGCCTGCATACCAACGATAACGCTAAAATCTTATGTCAGAGACTACACAGGAAAAGAAAACGATCCAGCACATTATTACTCTGTGATTTCAAAATAAAAGCACTTGCCAGAAGCATAATAAAGACATATTACTGCGTGTTCAAACAGCAAAAAGAAAATCATTTGTCAAGGAAAAGCGGAAACTCCACCATCGCTGTTTGTGGTCAAACAGGATTCTCCTCGTACCCCAGTTCCACTGTCCTCACAGTTGTGCCATCGGAACCGTGACCTCTGATTGGTCAGTGGTGTGTACCGTAGTGGGATTCGATTGGCTGACACAGCCAGATCACTTTTTCTAAGGAAAAACTTAACTCCTAGCACTTTGGAGGGCTTTGGAAAGATGATGCCCTTGAGCAATGGTTCTCAAACGTTTATAATTTCAAGGACCCCCATAACTCTTGAGAGTTACAGACCCGTAAGGGTCCATTCGGATCCTAACTATAAATAATTTAGCTGGGGACCCCCTCAAGGACCCCTGAGGGTTCCCGGACCCCACTTTGAGAACCACTGCCCTTTTGAGTGCTGACTTGAGGTCAGGCCTTCCTGGCCTCTCTCCTAACCTTGTCCATAGACATAGAACCTGCAGCACTGACCTCCAATCAGCAATTAAGGGCCAAAGTCAGTCCTCGCCTAGAACATTTTTTGTTTAGCCTTCGCCTTCGTAGGAAAGGAGAAAAAAAAAAAAGTGGTTAGCCTGGAATCTTTACGTAGTCCAAGACACCTCGAGTCTTTTACATCCAAACGTCCATCAGGGTCTAGCAATAGCAACAAGCTGTAAAAGTTAAGATGGCGTAGACTCTGACATCTGAATTTTAACTTCAAAATGTCCAACAACTTCTTTCTTTCTTTCTCCGTCTGTTAAACAGACGAACGTCCTGTGGGGTTCTTCAGAGGTGCGTCACACTTCCGTCCTTACTCGGACCAAAACGTTATTAAGAGTCCAACCCGATCTTACACCTGTGACGATGTTACAGTCGACCTGTCAGCTCGATTACTATTGATAAACGCTTTGATTTCACAGCTCCCAGATAAGAGTTTCTTTTTTTTTTTTTTTTTTTTTCCCCAGCAATCCCGCACACAGTCTGCCAGGCCCCAACTGTCCACACTGTGACACGTCTCTTAAATCAACCATTCTCAACCTCTTTTTAATTTCAAAGACCCCCCAGTTTGGTATGCCTTAGGCCACAGACCCCGATTAGATACCATTTGCATCTCTGGGATCTCAGGTGTTAATTTCACTCTGAGAGTGTGCAAACGGAAGGTTCCCGTTTGCACACTCTCAGAGTTATAGACCTGAAAAGGTCAATTTCTAGGAACCCCTGGTGGTCCCCGAACCAGACGTTGAGAAACTTCAATCTCCGCTCCGACATCTTCCCGTCGCCTCTCCCTCATCTTCGGTCATTCCGTGGTCAATCGCGTCTTCTTAATGTGGTCGACGGCAGCCATGTGCAGCCATAGCCCCCCCCCACCACCCACACCCCCACCCACCCTTCCGCCCACCCCCTCCCCTCCCGGCTGTCTGGTTGGCGAGGGGTTAAAGGTCGGTGACCTTGTTCTCCAAGGCGGCGGCGATCTGCTGGAGCCGCAGGGTCAGCTGTTTGCTCTGGGCGGCCGGGTCGTCTTCCAGAGACTGAATGATCTGACAGATACACAACAGGACGACATTCATCATTTCACTCATGTTTGATCAAATTGTTGAATGGATTGTTTATGCTGGTGAGTTGAGGGGGTCGCTCAATCCTGTTGGGCTGAATATCGGACTGAAATGTGACTGGTCAGTTTATGCCATACTGTAACTGCAAAAAGATGCAGGAGTTGCATGGTTCCACCCGATTCGGTATATGCAGATCTGCATTATTACGTCTAAACTTCAATAGCTCCATTTGGAAAGAATCACTCTAGCAATGATTAGTGTGATTTTTGTAAAGTGAAAATAGGGCAGTCTTTCAATACTCTGACTAGCATGACACCTCTGTGAACACAGAATGTGCAACCAGTTACCAAGAAGATAAATGTGACAGTACATACCCCATCGTAGTATTTGCTGGCGTATTGGTACAGCTGATGTAAGGCCACCTGCGTGTTCAGCTTGTCCGTGTGTTGCTGAGGGAAAGAGACAAAAACCTAAATTCATAGTTTCTACACAGTAAAATCGTGTTCATTATCCATCTTATCTGTTACTCAGTGGGAGAGACAGGCAGATATAACTTAAGAAGATGCGAACACGAACCAAGTAATCTTTTTAACGGGTGCACAGTTCATTCAAAACACAAGAATCACCGAGACTGGGTCAGAGTACGGTCCGAGTACTACACATACAGTACATGTACCCCTTTCATCACCGTGTACATCAGTTAGATTTTGTTTATTTGACATGTCCTCGGTTAACAAATAACTACATTCTAGATGTGTTTAATTGATGTTACGCCAGAGGTTTAGTCACTGTCCGCCATGTCAATTCTGGTATGTTGTTGTTGTCACTACTGCATTGCATCGTGGGCCTTTCATACAAGTGTAGTGTCCAGCATAGCATATTGTAGTATTCCCAAAATCTAGTATGCATTTCGCCTACTAGCTACTGAGCTTTACTAAAATATCTCACATTAATTTAGCACACTTAATCATATGGTAGTATAGAATGTCAGACACAGCCCAGCCACTCACAGAAATGTGAACGCGTTTTGGTGGAGCCGTCCTACACTGAGGAAGGCTATGCCCAAACACGTCCCATGCTGCCCCGTGCCCAATTAAATGAACGGTATCTAGAGTTTCTGTGAGCGATGGTGATTCTTCTGTTGTGAGAGACAAAACGAGTGCAGCGTAGACGGGCAGAGAACATAAAAAGAGAAAGGAGTCAGACGGTGGATGAACAACCTACCCTGGACACCTCAGCCAGGTGTGTGTTCATGTCCTGATCACTCACTGAAACCATCTGCCTGATGCCTTTGTAGTAACTGAAACACAACACACACACACACACACACACACACACACACACACACACACACACACACACACACACACACACACACACACACACACACACACACACACACACACACACACACACACACACACACACACACACACACACAGTGACTCAGTTACATTGAGAGAAAAACAGATTGCGGTGCAATTAACACATTGGGTGCCAGAGGTTTATTAAAATATTATACGTTGAGTGCCTGCATTTCTTCCATCCACTTGCGTTATACGCTTCGTGCTGTAGAAGCCCCGATGCGGAAGTGCATGTAAACAAAGCGTGCGTGCGAGACGGCGGAGGGTCCCGACTAACGCCTGGAACAATAATATTTCTAACGCGATCCTCCATTGCAGCGTGATCGCCAATCGAAAACGGCTCGTTTCCACCAGATTAAAAAGAAATGGAGATATTAAGCTTTTAGTCAAGGAGATAACATTGAAAACGCCGACCGGAAGGATTTTTGACATGGAGCCAGATCCAGCCTCTTCTTCTCAGAAACTCCTTGGGTGATGTCAAAGTTTCGTTTTAGCGCCCCACGTGGCCCACATGTATAAAAATAGAATTGGGTCAAAAACGGTCCGGACCGTTTTCGGCACTTCTCGTTTGGATCCTCAAAAACGGTCCGGACCGTTTTTGGCATTCAATGTGTTAACAAGCCTAACGAGGGAGAAAACCTGACTAGGATCAGAGGAGAATCATCCCTTGGTTTATGTTGCTGCACAATGACATTACACTACTGTATCCAGAGCAGCATGTATCAACCAGTGGTCATAATGTGTTCCAACATGGTTAAGTGTTCCATTGACTTCAGGGTCAGTCCAACCTTCTGGTTCCAGTGTGGAAACCAGGAGAGACCCACAGTGTCGGGAGTCATGATGCATTCACATGGATTCAGGCAAGTGGTAGACGGCAAACCGTCATTTTAGTGGACGAGAGCAGGACGGGAAAATGACATCAAGCCGACAGAAAGCACCGGTAACGGCAGACGGCGTTGCCGTCCAAAGTAAAAAAAAAATTAACTTTTTTTGGCGTCCTCCACGATGGAATGTACAGCCGGAGGTTACGTAGCATCACACACAGAGACATCTCTGGAGAACATCTACAGTACACTCATGAGCGAGCTCGATAACGGCAAATGTGGGTAAACTTCACCATCGTGCAACATGGTATGAATGAAGAACTACTCACTCGTCCACCATCTTCTTGTACGTGGAGATCTCCTTTGCATAGAGGAGCTTGTTGCTGGGAGACTCCTGAAGTGGACAGAGACAAGAAGCATGATGTGAATACTTATTGTTGTACGTACCATACAGAAACCACCTTAAAAGCTGTTTGGCATAACACACTGACTTGTTTTCGTTGTCAACATAATCATTGTGAATAGATCATTTAGCGCTGATTGCTGATGATTATGCATGCAGTAGATAAACATGTTTTTATTCATTTTCTGAGTATAACGGAGGAAG
Source organism: Gymnoscopelus braueri (assembly GCF_963280865.1). NCBI lineage: Eukaryota > Metazoa > Chordata > Actinopteri > Myctophiformes > Myctophidae > Gymnoscopelus > Gymnoscopelus braueri. Next base: position 6,816,829 of record NC_137625.1, on the reverse strand, counting down.
TCTGCAGTACTGTTGTTTGAGACAGCATTGTGTTGTAGATGAGTGGAGAGGATAAAGACCTAAATGATTACATGACATTATTATTATCATCATCACCATTTTCTCCCCATTTAGTGATTATGCCGATTCCCTGATTTACCCCACACTTGTGTGTGGTAAGCTTGTCACTGCTGACCCCTACTGGTTGTTTTTGGAACTGGTTGATCCTATGGGGATACATGGAAAGCACATGCATCTTCTGTGCCTGGGGGACCCCTAGGGGTTCCAGGGGGTCCCCAGGGGGTCCCCAGCAAACTTTTCTTGAAGATCTTGAAGAGCAACACTTTTCAAATTTTGAAAAGAGACGATTTGAAAAGAGACGATCTTCAAGATCTTGTAGATCTGCTATTTTCTAAAAATTTGAACAATTTTGTATATCTTTTAAACATATATATGAGGGACCCTGGCGCAGAGATGTCCACGAGTCTCTGAGCTCGAGTCCGAGTCAAGTCTCAAGTCTTTGAGGCTCGAGTCGAGTCAAGTCTCAAGTCTTTGAGGGTTGAGTCGAGTCGAGTCCGAGTCAAGTCTCGGGTCTTTGAGGCTCGAGTCGAGTCGAGTCTCAAGTCTTTGAGGCTCGTGTCGAGTCGAGTCTCAAGTCTTTGAGGGTTGAGTCGAGTCGAGTCCGAGTCAAGTCTTTGAGGGTCGAGTCCGAGTCAAGTCTCGAGTCTTTTTAAAGTCTTTTTAAAAAAAAAAAAAAATGGGGGGGGGGGGGCATAGATGTAAAAGTATAGACAGGTCATAATAAATCACATTAGATTCACAGATTAGAGATTTTATGTATTTTCCCCACAATTTATTTTCATTCAAATGAAATGTGATTGAACTTGCACTAATAATGACTTTAGTTGATTTTTCACTCTTTAAAATATAGTATTTCTTAATTATTAATAATTACAGCTTGTAGATTGGTTATTTTCATGATTTTTAATTGTTTTTAAATAATAATTAAAAAGGAACATACAAGATTTCCACCCGACAGCGATAATATATAGCCAATATGGTTCGTATCAGTATATGAGTCAGTTTTTGCAGATTTCATTCTAATTGGCTACTATGCCTACATATGAATTTCATGGGCCTGGGTAGGTCACCCTGGCTTGGCGGAGATATGCCCTGTTGCGCACACTCGACTCCGCACAGCAGTCCAACAGCAGAGCAGGTGAAAGCAATTCACTTAAACGAGGGCTGTGTTGCGCACCAAAAAACTGTCTAAATGTGGATCCCCAGTTCAAATATGATTCTTTTGGGGGGTCACGGCCTGAAAAGGTTTGAGAACCACAGCTTTTATGCAGTGAACATTACATGAGCGTAGCGTTTACCGTGGTGAAGTGTTGAATATTCACCCAGCTGGGTTTAACAAAATGAAAATCCGATGTTTCCTAAACGTGCTGTCACAGATGATCCGACCATCTTATAAAAAATGTAAGCATATGCCAAGATAACTGAGGTTATATAGCTGATTCTGAGCTAAACATATTTGTTTAATTTCGAAGTTTTTATATTTAAACTTTATGATGAAAGGCCGCGGCGGCCACACACATAGCAGCTGTTGCGCTCGCCTCTCCATTTTTACGTTAATGAGCAGCACGAAACCGCTTCACTGAAGCCGGCTCCGCGCAGCGCGCACTGGAGCGGAGGTTTCTTTGCGGGGGGGGGACAGGGGAGTGGAAGTTTTTTGGGCATTTCATTCATTTATTTGTCCAAAAAATAAACATAAAATAAAGATTGTCCACGAGTCTTTGAGGCTCGAGTCGAGTCAAGTCTCAAGGCTTTGAGGCTCGAGTCGAGTCAAGTCTCAAGTCTTTGAGGGGCGAGTCAGAGTCGAGTCGAGAGTCTCGTTTTTGGCCACTCGAGTGCGACTCGAGTCCGAGTCCCTAACTCGAGTCCCCATCTCTGCCCTGGCGCAACATCTTTTCAGATGGGGCTCGGTGACCAAAAACATATACATTTGGCCTGGGCCACTGGCGTAGCGGTCCAGGCACCTATAGGCTCAATGTAGCCTGACAGCGCTTTGTGGGTTCGAGTCCCCATTCCGACGACCTTTGCTGCATGTCACCCCCCCATCTCTCTCCCCATTTCCTGTCAGCTTACTGTCCAATCCATAATGGCATAAAAGCCCCCAAAAAACGTTTAAAAATTAATAAATACATATACATTTGGGGCTCCTTGACACGAAAAGGTTTGAGCAGCAATAGGCTAGACCCTCCAGAAAAACGCGGGCAAAAATCCTTGATTATGCGATGAAATACGCGGTTTTATGTGATTTTATGCTGTGAAATTGCGTGAAGTTGCGAAATCTGCGTAAAGTTGCGAAATATGTGGAAAGTTGCGAAATGTGCGAAAATATGTGCCGCATATTTTGCATAACTGTAGTTCCAGCGGGTTTCCAGAATGTGGCATACCCATTTCATTTTCATTTTCCTATAGCTTCATTTTGATTGGCTCAGCAGCAGATTTGAACCAGAAACATGTGAAGGTGACATAGTGTGTTTCCAGTTCAATTCTGCTGCAGAGCCAATCAAACAAAGCTATTGGGGAAATGAACCGGAACAGGAAACATGTATGGCACCCTCTGAAAGCATGGGCCAACAGTTAGCACAGAGCCTAGGCCTGGCCAACTAGTCTGATTACCTACTATATTTTGTAGTACAATGGTGGCATACAAGAATAAAGAAAATATCTATAAGCTCACAACACGTCGTATCCTGACACGTTGGGAGCTTGTAGATCTGCCATTTCCATAATGGGAAATAAATGTGTTCATTAATCGTAATCGAGGCAAAATCCCTCACAGAGCCTATAGAGTACAGAAGTCCTGATGTCACTCGTTCATCCCCTGGGTCGTAAAGTAATTTCGCTATGGAGAATAACATTGGGTCATCTTAGAATCGTCTCATATACGAATTGTGGTCCAGAAAGAAACAAACTGTCTCTGCGATATTGTCAAGGAGGCTCTGTATCGTTTATGATATTCAGTCACTCATATTTGATACAGTCTGTTTCTGGCGAAAATTTAACTAATTCGGCGGAAGTAACATCAGCGTTTTCTCACCGTCAGTTGATGCTTCATATCCATAGGAGTCAAATCGCCGGGATCATTTGTTTATTTTTGGAACACAGTTCTTATTTGACGCGATATTAAAGACGTCTATGGGAATTCAGAATGGGGGGCGGGGGGATGGAACAGGTAGGATGTGTAAATTACGTCAGACTTCGGTGCTCTATTCCTCCCAGCTCAACACCTCTGCTGACAGGCACCTTGACCACTAGGTGTCACTAGTGCAGCATCAAACTACACCCTCCCTGTCCAGCTTCCCTATCACAAACACAGTGCTCTAAACTGGATGAACCACAGAACATTTGAACCCTACAGTCCAGGGAACGGGGAGTTTTGGACCCCCAGTGGTCCTTCAAGGGGTTTCAGGAGGTCCCCAGCTAAATTAATGATAGTTAGGAATAGGAACCAAATGGACCTGTGCTGCTCTGTAACTCAGAGAGCGTACAAATGGAACCAAAAGGGACATTAGGTCCGAAGAGCCTCTTTCTTTGGTGTTTTGCCCAGGTGAGCGTGGTTATACAGTATGCCTATCCCTGAACCTCATAAAAACTAAGCCTGTATTCAAAATGTACTTGAGTAAAAGCACAAAAGTATCGGGACGGCATCAAAACATACTTCAAGTACCAAAAGTAAAAATACTCATTGTGCAGAATGTCCCATTTCACAAGTTCAAAATGTATAAAACATCTTTTGAAAATAGCAGATCAACAAGCTCACAATGCATCGCGACGCATTGTGAGCTTGTAGATCAAAAGTAACTAGTAACTAAAGTATATCATATAATTGTAGTGGTGTAAAAGTACAATATTCTCCTCTGAGATGTAGTGGAGTAGAAGTAAAAGTATTGACATTTTTAAATACTGAAGAAAGAAAAAACTTGAGTACATGTACTGTACTTAGTTACTTTACACCACTGACCTTAACCCTAACCTCACAGAAACTATGCCTAAACCACGCCCACCTGGGCGAATAACCTGAAAAAGAGGTTCTTGCAATTACAGGTCTGTAACTCTGAGAGTGTACAAATGGAACCAAGTTTGAGAACCAGTGCCGTAATCTCCACAGTGGCGGGTAATAACTTCACCCCTGGCCCCCTCCCCGAGCGTCCTCATTAGTGTCCCTATAGCAGTTATATGAAAACATTAGTAGGCAGGAGTGGCAGTTAACCTCGACAACTCCAAGGACCTTGTGAATCTAACATTAAAATAAAAGACCTGAAGGTCCTTAATCACAACGTTCTCCTCTGCTAATAAGTGGATGTGCCGTCACTGCACTGAGCTGTGTAGCAGTGGTCATAATTAACAGCTTGTATTAATGTTTTACACGGCATGAGAAGTCATTATTAACAGCCGGTATTAATGTTGTACGCTGTTAACGTCTTCAGAGTTCAACACTGGTTGTGCTGTGATGCTCGTTAGCTATAGAATGAATCAGCTTATTTCCGCAGAGATTTTAAATGTAAAGTGCCAAACAAACTGCTGAGTAACGGAGCCCAGACAGACTTTAGTATCGTATAATCTGGTGTCATAATACATTCTGGATGCAGGCAACACAATTTTACTGTACACGGTTTCTACAAACAGCCAGCAGCAAAAAATAATTACACTACTGCAGTGGTTCTCAGCCTTTTCTGGATCTGGGCCCACTTGAAGATGTATTCGCGGCCCACCCATCTGACCACTTAACACGGCAGCTTATTACAATGATCAATCAATCCATTGTGTTTTACCGGCTTGGATCAATGGAACCAACAGCACAGGATCGCAAATAAAAACTCACTTTTCAAGGTTTTAAAGAAAAAACATCAATAAAGTACCAAAAAAAATCGTGTCTTGCCTATTATTTGTGAGACACTTACAATATCCTCACGGCCCACCAGTGGGCCCTGGGCCTCAGGTTGAGAAACAGTACATGCTAACAAGCTATAAACTAGAACAGTGTTTCCCAAACGATCAATTTTTATGTGGTCGGGGGTAAATGTGCTTTTTTTTTTTACCTTCAATTAAAAAAAACATATTTCAAAAGATTTTCAGAAAAAGAAGACATTCCATAAATGAAAAACAAATACAAAGTAGTGAAAAAAAGCCAATCTATAAGCTCATAAGCTTGTAGATCGGCTATTTTCACTAGTTTGGGTCCCAGAGAGACATAAAGTGTCTACTTATGGGTGCAGTAGTGTGGCCTGTGTTGAAGTGTCCATGACACGCTGGGCAAGACCTCCTGTAGCCCATTGAGTGTCTAAACGTAAGTACTGGAATTTGGCAGAAGTCCACCCAAGGAAATTACATTGAGGCTTTACAGATCTGTTTACATTCTCCGTGCATGAAACAAACACGTATTGTGATTGGTCCCGCCTTATAGACACGCTCTGCATTAGGTCTGTGACCAGGCTTTTCTCCGCGGAGATGAGAAAAGGCTGCTGGGAACAAGGCTAGCATGTAGCTCAGCTATTTTCAACACATGACCCCGGCTAGCAACAAAGTGTGGTGGCTTTTAGAAGGAGCGTACCCGGCTCAGTTTGTGCTCCGTCTTGGTGCAAGCGTCCATGAAGGTCTGGGAGATGACGTGCAGCGATGCGTCCACCGTCTCCGTCACGTGCACGTCAAAGATGAAGTGGGGGTTTCTCAGAATGTTCACCCAGAACCGCAGGGGCAAGCTGGGGGTGCAGAGAGGTGAGACAGGAGGTCAGACAGATCGACAGGCAGAGAGCACAAAGAACTATATAGACATTGAGCACGTCAGTCCTCATTCAATGCAACACAACGGTGTGTAACTCACTATTAAACACTGTCCACACCAAGGTTCTTATAGTTAACTAAAATTAACAAAATAATACACTAAAACTAAATGTGAACATTTGTAATAAAAATGTACTGTATGTTTTAACTGTGAATACATTTTGGTTAGCCTGGAATCTAGACTGATTATTGATTTACTTATCAACTAGGACACACGCGAGCACACGCACGCACGCACGCACACTATTTTGGAAGTCATTTCTTTCTCACAGCATCAGTGTTGCTTTCCATCACCAAAATTGCATGTCAACATCCTTGTAAAGCTGTAAGCACTGCCAACTTTTTAAAAGATATGAGGGGGGGGGGGGGTTCTGAGCCTTTATTGATAGTGGAGAGAGACAGGAAGCACAGAGAGAGAGAGAGCAGGAGAGTGACATGCCGCAAATGGTCCAACCGGCTGGGAATCAAACTCGCTGTCAGGCCAACCACTCAGCTATCGGGCTCGCCCCAAGCACTGTCAACTTAAATGTGATTTCAACTTATAGTTATTTATACTTAATACTCTATACATGACTTATACGCATTGTGTCTCGCATCTAAAATAGCCGGTCTATAACCTGCACGCTGCGACGTGTTGTGTGATTTTTTTTGGGTGCGAGATGCCAGCATGCGTCCAAGTATGAATGAGGTGTCATCTCTGATTCTTTCATTCAACCCCCAACTGTTCCTTCAGAGACCTCTACCTCCGCAGGTTGAGTCTCGGTCAATAATTCACAGACCAGATGAATATTTGATCGACTCTGTGTTTCTGGTTGATTGACAGCAGTTACTTGAGGCCATTTTTGCAAAACTGCGGTTAAGAGGATATAGAAAGGTTTTCTGTTCCGTCTAATTATCTTCTCTTCTGTCTCGCTCTCTCCCTGCCGTCTTTCCTTCCTCCTCCCTCTTCTCAACTTTTTAATTTCAAGGACCCCTAGTTTAGTGTGCATGATTAGGCTAGGGAGGGACCCCCATAACTGAGAGTGTACACATGGACACTCACAGGTCCCGTTGTTTCCTAACTATCAACAATTTAGCTAGGGATTTTGCATAAAATAATATGCCCAAAATAGGGATAAATTAATAGTATTTGTTATCAATTATTTTTAATTGATTGAACCGATCATTAAGATGAACTGTTGCACCTCTACACTGAACTATTAACAAGCCTGTGAACAAAAGACAATTTGAGGTGGGACACTCTCTCCTCCACTCTGAGCCTCCAGAGGCTGATAAAGTGATAAAGTGAGCAAGGAGAAGAAGTATCCTGGGACGCCGTTTGAGGTGTGAAAGAAATTTCCTCTTTTAGAATCATGGGAATGCTAGAGCGTACCATGATATGCAGGTGTATAATAAGTCTATAATAAGTCAAGGTCACAAGAAGAGCCCCGGGCAGTATTTCCAGGGCAATATGAGGGTGAATACTCCAGCCACAAACTTAACTTTCAAATGTGTGTTGCATTGTCATTTACTGCTGTTTGTGTTTGTGTGCAGAGCTGCTGACCCCCTGACAGAGCCGCAGGAAGTAGTTTTGACAAGGGGGGTCCCTTCAAAACCCTCAACTATCCACTTAACAAGTCTGCTAAGAACATTTTCATGTCAAGGACCTCCAGATCGATACATTTTGGCAGTGCCCCTATTTTTAAAATATTTTGTGCTAAGGAGAGAATCATCTTTATGTAAGATTAGATTTAGTACAACCTTCTACTACTCGAGGAGAGTGAAATCTATAATCTGAATAGTAATTCTTAAATCTTATGCATTCTCTCACTGGGTTTCACTTCTAGCCAGTGAAATAATAGTGAAATAAAACTTTTACTCATTACTGGGGACCAATTAGAAACCCCTCAAAGAACCCCTGGGGTCCCAACCCCCCCCCCACCCCACTTTGAGAAACACTGTGCTAAACCCTCCTCTCCCTGTGTCATAACAGCCTGACAGTTAAATGAAGCTTCTCCCTGCAGGCTATATCCACAAGAACCTAATTACCAGTGGTGGAAAGTAACTAAGTACATTTACTTAAGTACTGTACTTAAGTACAATTTTGAGGTATTTGTACTTTACTTGAGTATTTCCAATTTCCAATACTTTTACTTCTACTCCACTACATCTCAGAGGCAAATATTGTACTTTTACTCCACTACAATTATTTGAAAACTTTAGTTACTAGTTACTTTTCAGATATAAACTATGATATTATGAAACCTACATTAACCACTTTAGCCCTATTTTATACATAGGCTATTTGAAAATAGCAGATCTACAAGCTCACAACGCGTCGCACCGCGACGCGTTGTGAGCTTGTAGATCGGCTATTTTCAAATATTTAGTACTTTTACTTTTGGTACTTTAAGTACATTTTGATGCCAATACTTTTGTACTTTTACTCAAGTACATTTTTTATTTTGGACTTTTACTTGTAACAGAGTATGTTTATATTGCAGTATTGGTACTTTTACTTAAGTAAAACATTTGAGTACTTTTTCCACCACTGCTAATTACAGACCTGTGGTTTCATTTAACTTTACACACAGGATCTCAGGTGAGTGCGTGCGTGCGTGCGTGTACCTGTTGGTCTTCCAGATGTGTATGGTGTCTTCCTCTACGTTGTCGTGTTTGGCCGCCTGCTCGTCCAGGAAGTCAAAGAAGTATTTGACGGCGGGGGGGACGCCAGTGCTGGAGCACAACACACTGCGGAAGAAATCATCCACAAACTGCTGCAGAGTGCCCTGGAAAACACACACACACACACACACACACACACACACACACACACACACACACACACACACACACACACACACACACACACACACACACACACACACACACACACACACACACACACACACACACACACACACACACGATCAGTACTGTACATGTGCCGAAGTTATTGAGAATCGGAAATCAATAAGGTTTGGGCTCGATTCTAGCGGGACCTGACGTGACGCCATGTCTCGAGAAGCAAGATTTCATGTCATTGAAATCAAACCAATGGCACAAACATAATGCTGTTCTAGTAAAGCTTTTGACTTCTGTAGAATTTCTTCCCAACTACTGGTAAAAACAAGGAACATGAATTGAACACATTGATTGCCTAGAACGAGTTAACTCGTTTTTACTCGTTTTTAAAATCCATCACTTGATTGCCTAGATCGAGTTAACTCGTTTTTATTTTTTTACATTTTTTAATTTTTTTATTTGACCCAAAGACCAAGGAGATATGATTAGTCGAAGATCTAGACTCCTATCCACTTCCTTGTTAACTTAAAACTTTAAAATTTTGTATCTCAGCTCCTGAGTACTTTTTTTTTTTTAATGAAAAATCTCTGGCAATAAACTGCAAAAAATCTGAAATAACTCAGGCAATCAATGTGTTAATGGCCTGCATGCACATAATTGCTTCAACGTAGCGCCTCAGTTGAAGCCAACATGCTCTACCTTAGATTGATTGCGGAAAAATCAATACAAATGTACGATCCCCATACTTAATGCCGATGCAAACTTAACAACTCCATGTAATGCATAGATGTTCTGTAACATGAACCCAAGCGTCCCAATTCTGGGCGAGGAATTGTATGTACGTATGTATCGATCAGTAATTGTTGCGGCAAACGGAGTCGGAGACACACACTCCACGTTCTAAGATAGAAGTTTAATACATGAGCTCAAGGGAGAAGTATAAACATTCAGGTTGGAGGTACAGTAGTTAACGAAGGAAAGCAGGGAGAAAGCGCAGCATACATAGATAAGAGGGTAACTTTCTTGCATCACAGGACCAAGCTGCACCCTAAACAACAACAACGACCAGACCTGTGTCATGGCATCTCGACTATGACACTCAGATGGTCAGAATATATATATTATCATAAGACCAAAAGGCATACAACTTAATAACAATTTAAGACGTGATCCTTCCATAATTCTTCCACGCGTCATAATAGGCGAACGAAAATTGCCACGTTGCAATGCGTTGTGAGCTTGTACATCTGCTATTTTCAAGAAAGAGATTTGGTAAAAAAGGACGGGACCTAATATAGACCCCTGTGGGACCCTGGTCAACAAAGTATATACAGGGTTTAAAGTGGTTAAATCGTGTTCAAAGTAGCGTTGTTTGTGTAGAGAAAGCGCTGCTGATGGAGATGATCCGAGAGATGTCCGATTTCTCCGCGGGCGCTTTCTCAATCTTCGTTGTCGTTGTCTCTAATAATAATAATAATACACTTTATTTGTATTGCACCTTTCATGACATGACATGCAGCTCAAAGTGCTTTACGGAGCAAGAATAAAACACAAGTGCTTTTTAAAGGAAACGGGCCAACCGTGACGTTCCACAAGAACAAAGCATCTCATCCGCTATGATTGGTTGCCTCAGAAAAGTGGTCCATGTCATTGGAAGAAAAAAATAATGTTGAACTCTCATATTTTGGAAGTGTTCCACTGTGCTGAGTTAGTTGCTGAGTTCAGCAGTTTTTACAAAGGGGGGGCCGGGTCCCAGGGGGACTGAATGGGGAAAAGCTACAGTATGTATGAACGTCCCTCATGGTATTTTTACCTTTGACTTTCTAAGTGTTTCACTGTGTTTGTACCGCCGGGCGTGACCCAAAGCTAGGTCAAAGACACACAACAACTTAAATAGTGTTCTGTTATGTTGTTTTTTTGGGCTGAACGGTCAGCTCACACAGTTCAACTTCCACTGCTGAAGCAATATAGAAATATTTCTGGGCATGTGATAGTAGACAAACATTGGCAAACATTCTGCGCAAATAGCAGATGTACAAGCTCACAATGCATTGCGTTGCAACATGTTGTGAGCTTGTAGATTGGCTGCACTCTCACTTCGTTTATATATGGCTTTATGTATGCTAGTAGTTAATAGAGGTTTAAGTGGTCAATCTATAGGATGAGTTCAGTTGATGGACATTGCTAATGTCTTTAGTTACTTACTTTGACAGACAGCAGTCTGGTCAGGTAGATCTCAGTGATAGCTTTGGTCATGGCCTTGTCCTTCATACTGCCTCGCTTTGACTTCCCTTCATCCATCTCATCTGCTGGTCGAACCAAGTGGAACGTGTTGTCCTCCTCCAATAGGGCGTTCTCTACAGACAGAGAGAGAGAGAGAGAGAAAGTGTGTGTGTGAGTGGAGCGTGTGTGTGTGTGTGTGTGGGGGGGGGGTACGGAGTAAATACTCTCAAAACCATTTGCGAACGTTTAAATAGATTTTCCATCTCGTACACACATTTTCAAACATTCACATTTGAAGATTGATTTCTGAACTTGTATATTGCTTTACAAAATATGTGGTTAGACTTGGCAAACATGTGTGTGTGTGTGTGTGTGTGTGTGTGTGTGTGTGTGTGTGTAGGTAGGTCGGTCTGTGTGTGTGTAGGTGTAGGTGTAGGTGTGTGTGTGTGTGTGTGTGTGTGTGTGTGTGTGTGTGTGTGTGTGTGTGTGTGTGTGTGTGTGTGTGTGTGTTAGTTACATACTCTCTTCATGGCTGTCCTGCTGCTGGTGGAAGGACTGCTGTGTGTGTAGAACTCTGGACAGAACCAATGTGGCGTTGTCCCGAACCTAAACACACACACACACACGTCAGGTGATACAGTATGTACATGTACATCACAAAAAATCATTTATATTCATTTATTTTACCAAAATGCAATTCACTACTCAGACAGGATCTGGTTCACACACACACACACACACACGAGGCCCAACTCACATTATAATGAGCCAGAGTGTTGAGTCTCTTCCAGCGACCCTCCTTCTGTGAGGTCAGGTCAAGGTCAGACAGAATCTGACCCGTGGAGCCTGGGCGCCACTCTGTGGGCAGGAAGTGAAACATGATTGGTTAAAACATGCTTGCTTGACAACACAATTAGGATTAATTAGTCAACTATGTCAGTGAGAGAGTTCCCATGGATGAAAGTCCCATACCCAGTGCTACTGCGTACACATGTGTACACACACACACACACACACACACACACACACACACACACACACACACACACACACACACACACACACACACACACACACACACACACACACACACACACACACACACACACACACACACACACACACACACACACACACACACACACACACTTACCCAGTGCTACAGTCTCCACCTTGGGTCTCTGTGAATAAGGCAGGTTCCTGTACACCTGGTCAATGATTTTCTCCTTCACCTGGAAAACAAAATATTATTAGATACATTTTTTAGACATATCCTACTATCCTACTATAAATGTAAGAAACCTCTGTCATTCTGTCTGATCCGTATTTTTCTCCTCAGTGCGTTGACCAATTGATCTGAACTTCGGATATGAAGAGAGTGACAAAGCAAATGTTTAACTTTTCCCAAATTTAAGCAGTTTATTTGTGTTTTTTGTGAATGGTCCTCACAGGCAATAGGATCTGTAGTTGTGGTTCCATAGCCTGTATGGACAGTGGGTGGAAATGGCAGGTATGGACTCAGCGGTTCCCAAACCTTTTTGGCCGTGTTTATCATACTGTATATGTGACATTATTTGAAATTGGCTGCCTGCATATATGTCTCTACATATATATATATCCATATATGTGGACATATATATAAGCTATATATGAGACATATTTCCTATATATCCACATATATGCACATATATGTATATGTATATGAATATGGCATATATGCAACATATATTCTGCATATACTTGCCATATTTTGACACATATGTTCATATATTTAAAATAACACCATAGCGCCACCATTAGGCTTTTCATGTCACGCACCCCCTAGAGGGCGCACAATGGGGGGTGCGTGCACCACAGTTTGGGAAGCCCTGGACTAGTGGATACAACTTGATAGCCAGCGACCGCCTAGTTTGGAATCATAACCTTTAAATTGGTTGAAGGAACATAAAATGAAAAAATCGTTATGTTACACTGGCACATCTGAACGAACCGAGAATTAAATGTAGACACAATCTACTGTGCTCTTCTGTTCATAACAGGTGAAGGACACATTAACCACATGAATCCTAGCATTCCTGTTCTAGGGGTGAATATTCAGTGAAAATACAAGCTAACAACACCAGTTATTGGAAAAAGTACTCATATTTTGTACTAAGTAAAAGTATCAGTACTGCAATGTAGAAATACTCAGTTACAAGTAAAAGTCCGGAATTCAAACTTTTACTTGAGTAAAAGTACTAGGGTATTGGTAAAAGAAATTACTGAAAGTACCAAAAGTATAAAGTACTCATTATGCAGAATGTCCCATTTCACAAGTTTTCAAATGTATAAAACGTATAAAAATCATTTGAAACTAGCCAATCTACAAGCTCACAATGCGTCGCATCGCGACACATTGTGAGCTTGTAGATCGGCTATTTTCAAATGGCCGACATTTATATAGGGCTGAAGAGGTAAATGTATGTTTTGTAATAATCAAAATCTACAAAGTAACTAGTAACTAAAGTGTTCTAATAAATGTAGTGGAGTAAAAGTACAATAGTTGGATCCGAGATGTAGTGGAGCAGAAGTAAAAGTATTGTAAAGTACAAATATCTCACAGTTGTACTTAAGGACAGTAGTTAAGTAAATGTACTTAGTTACTTTACACCACTGCACAACACTGTGCTGAAAATAGCAGACACATACAAGCTCATCACACGCAGTGGTGTAAAGTAACTAAGTACATTTACTTAAGTACTGTACTTAAGTATTTTTTTTTGGTATTTGTACTTTACTTGAGTATTTCCAATTTCCAATACTTTTACTTCTACTCCACTACATCTCAGAGGCAAATATTGTACTTTTACTCCACTACAATTATTCGAAAACTTTAGTTACTAGTTACTTTTCAGATATAAATTATTACATTATAAAGCATACATTAACCACTTTAGCCCTATTTTATACATAGGCTATTTGAAAATAGCCGATCTACAAGCTCACAACGCGTCGCAACGCGACGCGTTGTGAGCTTGTAGATCTGCTATTTTCAAATATTTAGTACTTTTACTTTTGATACTTTAAGTACATTTTGATGCCAATACTTTTGTACTTTTACTCAAGTACATTTTGAATTCTGGACTTTTACTTGTAACAAAGTATTTCTATATTGCAGTATTGGTACTTTTACTTAAGTAAAGAATTTGAGTACTTTTCCCACCACTGATCACACGTTGCACGGCGAGCGTGTAGATCGGCCATGTTCAGCACACGACACCGGTGGGCAACCAAGTATAAATCAGGCATTATGTCACGACGGACCCACCTGTGTGATGGTGTCACAGCTCAACACCTTCACCGGTGTGACGTCTGGTCCCTCCCCGTGCACCAGCACCTGCAGCGTCTGATAGGAGAAACACAGCCGTCAGTCACACACACGCTCTCCTGTGATTGGATAAACTCATCGGTCAAATACATAAAATATTCAATTAGCAACAACAAAAAAACATGTAAAGCAGTAAGGTTCAAAGGTTGTACTTTATTGTTACATCTTGTGTACAGCAGTGGTGGAAAAAGTACTCAAATGTTTTACTTAAGTAAAAGTATCAATACTGCAATATAAAAATACTCTGTTACAAGTAAAAGTCCAGAATTAAAAATTTACTTGAGTAAAAGTACAAAAGTATTGGCATCAAAATGTACTTAAAGTACCAAAAGTAAAAGTACTAAATATTTGAAAATAGCAGATCTACAAGCTCACAACGCGTCGCATCGCGACGCGTTGTGAGCTTGTAGATCGGCTATTTTCAAATAGCCTAGGTATAAAATAGGGTTAAAGTGGTTGATGTATGTTTCATTATATCATGATTTATATCTGAAAAGTAACTAGTAACTAAAGTTTTCAAATAAATGTAGTGGAGTAAAAGTACAATATTTGCCTCTGAGATGTAGTGGAGTAGAAGTAAAAGTATTGGAAATTGGAAATACTCAAGTAAAGTACAAATACCTCAAAATTGTACTTAAGTACAGTACTTAAGTAAATGTACTTAGTTACTTTCCACCACTGGTGTACAGGTATATAAGAGTAAAACGTATTTTGGTTTGGCTTCCTTCAGACAATGCAGCAGCATAGGTAATAACAACAATAGAATAATGATAGAAAACGTAAAAAGATTTAAGGAGAAAGAGAGTGCAAAAAGAGCAAAAAGAGAATGAAAAGAGCATCATTGAATCAAATATACATGTGCATAAAAAAAGAAAAAACTTGGTTGTATAGTATACCCCGACATAATTTTTCCTTCAGTAGCTGCCACCTGAAGGAAAAATATGTATACAACCAAGTTTTTAAATAAAAATACTAATGTGATTGTTTTGGGGTTTGTTTTTGCCAACAAGTTGAGTCTATTTTTAAGGGTGCATCATTAAGTACACTAACTAATGTGCAGTACTGGCAGTATATTTTAAGTGTAAAGTACTGCATGTACTACTCACTAGTGTGCAGTATTGGCGTTAACTGTAGTGTACTCACTAGTGTGAGGTATTCTACGTCATCTCCCAGCAGCCCCGTGTCGTTCAGAGTGTACTTGGCTTTCTTCAGCTTAGCGTCCACCGGTCCCTTCTCCACCTGGTGCTTCAATGCCTTGTACAGCTTGTACAGAGGCTCCCCTGCTGTGTCCTACACACACAGACACACACATGAATTGAATGAATGAATTTGGGGACTTTAAATGCTGAAGAAAAAAAAAAGATTATAAAGCAGTAACACAGAAGTAAAACATCCTGTTTTGTTACCCTGAGGAACTGGTAGAGACAGATACACATCCAGTTACACAGCATCCGCTCCACCACCGTCTCTGACCTGCATGGACGCACACACACACACACACACACACAAAATAAATGAGTTCATTAGTACATAAAATGTATAAAACAGGATACAAAAATTATCCATTTTAATGAAAACATCGATTTGCGTTAATAGTGACAATCTACAAGCTTGCAACGTGTCACATTGTCATGCATTGTGAGCTTGTAGGTTGACAATTTAAAATATAAAATAGGGCTTAAGTAGTTAATCAAACAACTGATTATAATGATTTGTTGATTTTTTTTTCTTGATTATTCGATTATCGAAAAAGTTAACAAAAAGTAATCTATAGAATAATTGCAAATAATATAATTGACAGTTGCAGCCCCACATGTATTAGTGTGTGAGACAGTATAGTGTTTATCCCCTCACCTGCGGAGCATGAGTTTGGGGTTCTTGCTCTGAACGTGTTCGTCCATCAGCTCCAGCAGCAGCGTTCTCATGATGTCAGTGTAGTACTCCAGTTTACCATGCAGAGCTACGGTCAGCAGAGACGAAAAGTACACCCGAGACCTGGCGTTGAAGTCTGGGCGGCTCTCCAACGTACGGATGAACTGGACAAAGCACAACATAAAGTTCAAAAAGCAGCAGTGGTGGAAGAGGTTCTCAGATGTTTTACTTAGTAAGTAAAAATAGCAATACCACAATGCAGAAATACTAATAACAACCAGTCTCCATCTGGGTGAAATCTAGACACATAGGGTTAAAGTGGTTAAACCGATCTTGATGTTATATTAACCCAAGACCTGAGGCCTATTCTAAAAATGTTTTCTAATTCCTAACAGTTTTTAGAGAAAAAAAAAAAAAGAATCACACCCAGTGTGAAGTGAGCGGTGTTATTTAGAAACAACAGTGGTCATCACAGTGATGGAAGCTCACTTTAAAAAAAAAATGTTTTTTTGAAGTGCGTGGTGCTATTTATAGGTTATTATTTCATCATGCATCTCGCTAGCCAATCAAAGCAAAGGGTCTGAATAGAGCCAGCCAATCACGGTACGGCGAAAAGGGTGTGAATAGAGTCAGCCAATCACAGTACAGGGAAAGACGAATTCCCAACCCCACTTATAGGAGCGGCTACAACGCTCAAAAATTATATACAAATTTTAAATATAACAAATAGTTTGTTCCGGGGACCCCCAGAAGCAAAGATTTGAGTTACAAATGTTCGCTTTAAAAAATAAATATATATATTCAAAGATTTGCAAACATTTTCACGATTTTTCAAAAATAGCAGATCTACAAGCTCATAGCGCGGCACTCGGTGCCACGCTATGAGCTTGTATATCTGCTATTTTTGAATAGCATAAGAAATCTTAAAATGACACAGATGCGTTCCCGGTCTTAATGGGTTAACTCATTTTACTGGAAACCCCCTCAAGGACCCCTGGGGGTCCCTGGACCCCACTTTGAGAACCACTGGGGGGGTTGCAGGTCAAACTCACATTGATCAAGAATGTCTTGCTGTTGAGCAGGTTGGAGAACTGGTTGAGGGCCTGGTTGACGATGGCCCTGCGGCCTTCTGGGATGTTGAGTTTCCCGGTGATCATGGGGTCGTTGTCGCCCTCCTTGGACGGCAGGAAGAAGTTGCGGTCGGTGTAGGTCTTGTAGTCCAGGAAGGGGATGCGCGCTTCGCTCAGCTCACTGGTGTGGTCCTCCATCTCGATCATCAGGTCTGCCCGGGAGGAGAGGTCAAGGGTCAAATCAACGGAGACAATTTACCATATTGTCGGGCAGAAATCTTGTGTCTCCATTTTTTTTTTTTTTTATTAATGCCCTACTTTGTTAATCACGAAAAAATTGCTAAAATGATATTTTTATACATACTGTATATACATTTTTTATCTTTATATATTTAACCAATGAAAGGTATTAACATGAGCTTGTGACTAATAACTACATTGGATCCATTGGAACGCAGGTTCTTTTTTGCATTTCCTGTAAAGTAACCGCTTTGGACATACAAGGTTTTCAGCAGATATTCACACCGCAGCCATTAGGTGACGTGCTGTTTTTTTGTGAGAGTGCACCAACACTCAGGCTTGAGTTATAATAAGCTGCGCGTCGGTGCTGCACACCAAAAACAGCCTAACTATAACCTCACAACGCGTCGTGCCGCGTTAAGCTTATGGTTAAATATGTCTAGAAATTTTTAAAAATGGCATTCACAAAATTGCCTACTTAAAATGTTGATGCCCTCACAAGTATAGTAAAACAAACGTGGGCATTTCATGTACCAGTAAACTCCTTCTTGCAGCGGTCTCTAACGCTCTCCTCCAGGTTCTCCAACTGATGTTTCACCTTCTCATACTCTCTCTCTGCCTGCTGACTCTTCCTCCTAACACACACACACACACACACACACACACACACACACACACACACACACACACACACACACACACACACACACACACACACACACACACACACACACACACACACACACACACACACACACACACCCCCCCACACACACACACACACACACACACACCCCCCCACACACACACACACACACACACACACACACACACACACACACACACACACACACACAATAAAATTGTAGGGTGTTGACAATTATTTGGGGGCCACTTGCAATATCCTCATGGCCCACAGGCTGAGAATCAATGCAATAATAATACACAATGTAAAACAGCTTGTATACTGTAAATACTATAGAAGCAATAGCAACATAAACACAACATTAACCCAACTGTTATATTTGATTTGATTTGATAAACTTTATTTTGAACTTGCAGATAAAAAAAACAACAAGAACCAAGAACAATGAAAGCCACAATATAGAAATAAAATACAAATAAAGTCAACAAAAAAACATTTAAAATGCGATCATTGATCATCCCCAACATGTTCAAAAAGGAGTAGGAAGAAGCAAAACCTACTAACTGCTACCCCCTGTCTTATTTAACATTCATAATCCATATAAGCAATTACAAATGTAACATTTCAGATCTTATATAAACCCAGACACATGCATTAATGCAGGTGTGTGTGCAGTGGTGGAAAGTAACTAAGTACATTTACTTAAGTACTGTACTTAAGTACAATTTTGAGGTATTTGTACTTTACTTGAGTATTTCCAATTTCCAATACTTTTACTTCTACTCCACTACATCTCAGAGGCAAATATTGTACTTTTACTCCACTACATATACTTGAAAACTTTAGTTACTAGTTACTTTTCAGATATAAATTATGATATAATGAAACACACATTAACCACTTTAAACCTATTTTAAACCTAGGCTATTTGAAAATAGCAGATCTACAAGCTCACAACGCGTCGCATCGCGACGCGTTGTGAGCTTGTAGATCGGCTATTTTCAAATATTTAGTACTTTTACTTTTGGTACTTTAAGTACATTTTGATGCCAATACTTTTGTACTTTTACTCAAGTACGTTTTTTATTCTGGACTTTTACTTGTAACAGAGTATTTTTATATTGCAGTATTGGTACTTTTACTTAAGTATGGAATTTGAGTACTTTTTCCACCACTGTGTGTGTGCGTGTGTGCGTGCGTGCGTGCGTGCGTGCCTCATACCTGTAGCAGTACACAGACACAGCGATGAACAGCAGCATAGGCAGTATGACTCCAGGTATAATGATGGCCAGAGGCACCTCGTCCTTCCTGGCGTAGTACACCGAGCCCACCGTCCACTCCCCGTGACCGAACTTCACCTAAAAGGATCACACACACATTAGTACATTAGTGATGATGGGAATAATCCTTCAGCTCAGTGTTCCAATCATTTTGTCCTCTTCAAAAGATTCTTTCCAATGATTCGTTCCTCACATAGTTTAGTCCAGTGGTTCCTCAAACTTTTCAGGCCGTGACCCAACAAACATAATCATATTTGAACTGGGGACCCCCCCCCCCCCTGATAAGCGCTTGGAATGTAGGAGCTGGGGAATTCAATTTTGTTTGACTCGGTTCCACAAATAAATATTGTGCAGGTATTGTACAGATTTACAAGCTCACAACGCCTCGTGGTGCGAGGCGTTGTGAGCTTGTAGATCGGCTGTTTTCAAAATGTTTGCTTCTTTCTTATATTATTTGACAATTTGGCCAATGTTGAGTAGTTTTTATAGTATAGTTTGTTGATTACTTTTGATGCAGAAATGGTCTTTTTTGGGGGGGGGGGGGGGGAATAGCTGATCTACAAGCTCACAATGTCTCGCAATGAGCTTTATCTGTAGAACTGAGTCAAACTAAATGTAATGCCTCAACTCCTACAAATCCTACAAAGTCCTTATCAGGGTGGGGGGTCCCCAGTTCAAATGTGATTATTTTGGGGGGTCCAAAGTTCAAATATGATTATTTTGGGGGGTCCCCAGATGAAATATGATTATTTTGGGGGGTCCCCAGTTCAAATAGGATTATTTTGGGGGGTCCCCAGTTCAAATAGGATTATTTTGGGGGGTCCCCAGATGAAATATGATTATTTTGGGGGGTCGCAGCCTGAAAAGGTTGAGAACCACTGCCCTAGGGGACCCCTGTCCAATAAGTATATAGAGTAAAAATAGTTATTCTATTTATTTATTTTTATTTGGCCAAATGTCTGGATGGCTGGATGTCCCGCGGTGGATTGGAACCCCTAGACTCTGCGGTAGTGGGCAGGCACTTTTCCCCTGTGCAACCCGAGTACCTTTTTTAATCAGTAAGTTAATACATTTCTGACTGTTAGTTTTAGAGATTTAATTGGATACTGGCGTTGGAACCATGTTGCTCTGTGTTGACAGGATGATATTCTGTGTGTGTATGTGTGTGTGTGTGTGTGTGTGTATGTGTGTGTGTGTGTGTGTGTGTGTGTGTGTGTGTGTGTGTGTGTGTGTGTGTGTGTGTGTGTGTGTGTGTGTGTGTGTGTGTGTGTGTGTGTGTGTGTGTGTGTGTGCGCGCCTGTACGTACGCGTGCGTGTGTTTTCTCCAATAAGAAGCAGTGGGAGGTGAGCATGTTTTTTTTCCCCCCACATCACAGACAACTCAGAAGATGACTGACAGCACCCTGGTGGGTGTGTGTGATTGACAGCACCCCGGGAGGCGTGTCTGTCAGCGTGCATGTAACATAGACTTCATCACACCAGCTCGTTGTGCAACACAAATCCTGTATTTTCAACCGAAGGGATTTCTACCAACACTATATCAGCTAACACTTTTCACAAAGTCTAAGGCAGGGGTCTTCAACGTTTTTCAGACCAAGGACCCTTTGGCTGAGAGAGAGATGAAGCCGGGACACACATTATATATTGTATAAAAAAAATGTTTTCCATAGATTTCATAGATAGCTTCATAGACCACTTAAACTGTCAATACTAAGTAAACTTGACCTTTCACTCTGTACTTGGTCTGCTTTTTTCCCCCTCTACACCAAACCTCTTTGTCGAAAATAGCCGATCTACAAGCACGCACTTGTAGATCGGCTATTTCTGGCAAAAGTTCACCTCAGAATAGGGATGCTGGGTTGAAGTGGTTAATGTAAAAATCACACAAAGATTTGGCGGACCCCCTGTAGTATCTCTGAGGACCCCCTAGGGGTCCCCGGACCTCCAGTTGAAGACCCCTGGTATAAGGGGTATAAAGGTGGTTATAGCTAGATAGATACAGTATAGATAGATCCCCTTAGACTCTCTAAGGGGTATAAAGGTGGTTGTAGCTGAGTGAGTAGATAGATAGATAGATAGATAGATAGATAGATAGATAGATAGATAGATAGATAGATAGATAGATAGACTCTCTAAGGGGTATAACGGTGGTCGTAGAAGAGTGGGTAGAGAGGAAGTCTGGGAATCAGACAGTTGCGGGCAGAACCACTTCGTGCATGTCAAAAGTCATATTCCGATGAAATGTTTGAGGCATGTAAACGAGGATTACGTTTATTCAGCGTCCATGTAAAACAGTTAAATTGGCATCTCTGATCGGAATGATTTCATTCTAAATGAAGAAATATTGTCCATGTAAACGCAGTCAACTTGAGAGGCGAGTGTGTTCTGGTAGGGCCATCTGACAGGCGATCTGACAGACGTGAAACTGTTGCGTTCGTGCTCGTCTCGCTCACACGCCCACACGTGTCAACAGCTGAACGTTGTTGAACGTTTCTCTGTGTGCCGCGTAGAAACACAATCACACACGTGCCACAGTGCGACCCGGCGGGGTCCGAGCGAGAACGTGGGTGTTGCGTCTCTTCCCGTGTGAAAAGACCTTCTAGTGTGTTTTCCTGTAGTTGTGTGTGTGTGTGTGTGTGTTTACCACTAGGTCCAGCAAGTCAGCATTAGTGGTGTCTCTACGTTGCCGTTTCTTCCTGCTGGTTCCTATAGGTTTTGGAGACGGAGCTTCTACAAACAACTTCTCCTCCTGCACACACACACACACACACACGCACATGCACACGCACACAGCTCTAATATTCATTATCCATTCTACAAACAAATTCTCCTCCTGCACATTTAAAGCATTTATTTGCACTGCGTACAGGGTGATACATTGTAGTAGGCAATGCCACTTAAAATGTTTCAATCCAAATATGTATTGAAAACGTAATATTAACCCATTAACTGCCAGAGGTATTTTTATATTTTTTTAGCCAGTGCCAGAGATTTTTCATTGAAAAAAAAAAAGGACTCAGGAGCCGAGATACAGAATTTTTAAGTTTTAAGTTAACAAGGAAGTGGATAGGAGTCTAGATCTTCGAAAAATCATATCTCCTTGGTCTTTGGGTCAAATTGGATTATTATTTTTAGTTCACGTAGATCTACGCGATTGGCACGTGGCGGCTTTAAATAGGTTTGCGTAGATCTACGTGATTGGCAGTGAATCAGTTAATGGCGCTGACAGTAAAAGACATGCTGTGTACCTGCAGTATGTTAACGTGACACAAGGTGTCGCCCACAAACGCCTGGGCTTCTGGGGCGGTCATCGCTTTGGAGAACCCTCGACCCTGCAGACAGGCAGACAGACAGACAGACAGACAGACAGTAAGTATGTACTGTGACTCATGTCATGAATATTGTACCAGATACTGTCAGTAATAAACGTACGGTAGCTATGTGGTACAGTACATTTCGAGTAATATGACAACATTCTATGTGTGGACAAAATAAGACAGCCTTTTAATGCTTTTTTTCAAAAATGTACGCCCTATTTTATACTTAGTCTTATGA
Organism: Gymnoscopelus braueri; assembly: GCF_963280865.1. Taxonomy (NCBI): domain Eukaryota; kingdom Metazoa; phylum Chordata; class Actinopteri; order Myctophiformes; family Myctophidae; genus Gymnoscopelus; species Gymnoscopelus braueri. The sequence goes on along the minus strand of NC_137625.1, from coordinate 6,793,957 downwards.
AAGTTGCGACCCATTGGGAGCTTGTAGTTGGAAACATTTTGGACATTTTTGGCAGATGTTGACGCTGGTCTCAGTGATATAATGTGTGTACGTGTGGGTGTGGTTACCGTGACGATGATGATGCCAGCATCAGTGATGATGTTCTTGGACAGCTTGTCGAAGGTGGGGTCGGGGTGGTACTCGAAGCCCTTCAGCTCCTCCTCGACGTTGTCCAGCATCAGGGTGGTCTTGAAGGACTGGCTCTCGAGGTTGCGGGCCACCGCCGGAGAGTAGAACTCCAGGAAGGAATCATTCTGACTCAACACCTCCGCAATGAACTGAGCGAGAGAGAGAGAGAGAGAGAATTCTTAAAGGAGAATACCGGACAAATTAAGTGCTTGTTTCTTTCCAGAACCTGGCAACTCGTGTTGCCAGGTTCTTGAAACAAGCAACCAGTGTTAAGTCGTTCGGCAGTAGCGCTAGCCTCTCAGGCTAGCTACTCTCATGTTTGACTATCATGAGACTCCACAATGACTAGCAGTAGAGAAAAAAACAACTTTGCATCGGTTATAATAGACGAATCTCCCTAACCCACGCGCTCCCATTATGACAACGGAGGGGGTTTAAAAAATGACGACAGGGGAATCGATGGAAAAAAAGAACGCCACTTTTCACGTCAATAGGTGAGTAACGAGACATCAAAGACGACACTTAATTTGTCCGGTATTCTCCTTTAATACTTAAAAGATATTTATTTTTATAAAAAAATAGCAGGTGTACAAGCTCGCAGTGCGGCACGAAGTGACGCACTGTGAGCTTGTATATCTGCTATTTTTGAATAGCCAACGTATGGATAATGATAAAAGTGGTTAAAATGATTGTGACGCTGTATCGCCAAATTTTGCTGGGGACCCCCTGGTGTGGGTCCCACACCAACCAACCAGGGTTCAGCGCCCTGACCTTTGTCAACATGAGTTGGTCCCTGTCATCTGTGGACGTTCACTTGAACCCATTGGCCCTCGTTCAGGAATGGAACGTAGAGACCAGCGCGGACAGGTCGTTTCCTGCCAACACGCTGGTGTGACCAGGCCGTAAGGGCGGCGCTGGTGGAAAGACCATGGGGTCATCAAATAAGGGCTCAACCTTGAAGAGTGTTCTTTTTATTTTTTAGGCCAAACAGAAAGGTCACCAAAATCTCTAGTGGTCGTCATGAAGTTGCGCGGGAAATTCCATGGCAATCCAGCCAGTAGACAGAAAGACATACAGTAGCTATCCTTAAAAGTCTCGCTGCCAGTTAACATGATATACATTTACAGTTTTGATTATTATTATTATTTTATCTTTTTTCTTTCTTTTTGGTTTTGTTTTGGTTCTTTGCTGTATTAACACATTGAGTGCCAATCGCGTAGATCTACGCGAACCTATTTAAAGCCGCCACGTGCCACTCGCGTAGATCTACGCGAACCGCCGGTTCGCGTTGATTTCACCAAAAGTGCACTTTCGGAGATTTTTGATCCATTTCCGGTTCCGGTTTGACCACCGGAAACGGAATTATTTGGGATCCGGTTTTGCCGATCCCGTCGGCCCTCGTTCTAATGACGAAACTGAAACTCAATTTTCTCCTTGTAGTTTTTTCTCCTCGCATATCACTGTTTAACGTAAACCGTTCTAACTACAACAATGGAGCTCCGTTTGACACGTGGTTTTCACTGGTAGAATCAGTGAGATGTCGGCGATGTTTACAAACAGTGCACAGCTCAATCTTAAGGATTTTAACAAGGTCTATGGCGACGTGAAAAAAAACCAAAACAACAATAACACGTTGGCACTGGTGAGTACATTATGAGATTAACGTCTGGCATGGAATGTGTTAATATCATTTTTTGTATTTATTTTATATACTCATTTCTTTTTCCTGTCTATGCTTGTTCAACCTGTGGGCCATGTAGGGTGGGGGTAAGGAGTAGGGGATTTTTTTTTACTGGAGGGACAAATAAGAACCCCTTGTTGGGCAGTTGAAATGTGCATTGGAATTGTCAAATGGCCGTAGTACTGTGCAGCTGTTCAATCCTCCAGCTATGAGTACATAAAATAAAATAAAAACTTGATCACAAAAAAAAAATCTCGCTGCCAGCAAAGCTACAAATAAGGATACACAAATAAAAAAGGCATAGACACATAAAAAACATACTACAGTACATTTAAACTGTTCAAATAGGCCAGTGTACATAAAGAGCTGTGTGCAAAAGGAGGTTACGACTGCAGCTCCCAGGAGCCCCACACAGGTTGGTGGAGCTGATTTATAGCACTTAGAATAAAAGCAAGTTCGATGTATAAAACCCACAACATTCCACATTTACTCATCTCGCCCTGGGACGCTGAACGTACAGCACACACCCTGAGGGCGTGCGCTCAAAACAAAGAGGTGTCGGGGTGGGGAGGGTAAGTAGGATTTTGAATGCAGGACTTTTACTTGTAACAAAGTATTTTACACTGTGGTATTGCTTACTTAAATACAACATCTGAGTACTTCAGTATTATACTGAACTCTACAATGTTGACTTCACTTTACAGCCTCCACTGGAGCCACTTACTGTGGCTGACTGTGACTTTTATATACATTATATTACAGGATTGTTGATATTGCCCGTCTGTGCGGTTATTTTGTTTTATTAGTCCTTTTTTATTACTGTTATCTTACCTTTCTATCTTCTTTTATTGTTGAGGAAGCTAAACCTAACTACAAAGCCTATAAATGGTAAATGGAGCGTTTACATAGTGCCTTTATCCAAACTTCTTTACAATGTGCATTACATTCACACACACACACACACACACACACACACACACACACACACACACACACACACACACACACACACACACACACACACACACACACACACACACACACACACACACACACACACACACACACACACACACACACACACACACACAGCGAAGGAAACCATGCAAGGCACCAACCTGCTCATTGGGAGCAGTTACCGTGGGGGTGCAGTAGGGTGCCTTGCTCAAAGACACGTCGACTCTAAACCAGTAGAAGCCGGGGATCAAACCGATAACCTTCCGATTCCAGGACGGCCGCTCTAACCCTACTAAGTCACTACCGCCCTACAATTAATGCTGCTACTAACTACATTGTATGTGTCCCCAGCGGTGTTGATTTTTGACAGCAAATTTGTATTTAGTTTTAGTCAGAGTCTTTTGAATAACATTCCATTTAGTTTGATTTTTTTTAGTTTTTGTCTAGTTTTATCTACAGTTGATTTAGTCGACAACAAAATGTGTTGCAGATCGGCTATTATCAGAGCACAACACCCGAGCGCAACCAGTGGTGGAAAAAGTACTCAAATTCTTTACTTAAGTAAAAGTACCAATACTGCAATATAAAAATACTCTGTTACAAGTAAAAGTCCAGAATTAAAAATGTACTTGAGTAAAAGTACAAAAGTATTGGCATCAAAATGTACTTAAAGTAACAAAAGTAAAAGTACTAAATATTTGAAAATAGCAGATCTACAAGCTCACAACGCGTCGCGATGCGACGCGTTGTGAGCTTGTAGATCAGCTATTTTCAAATAGCCTATGTATAAAATAGGTTTAAAGTGGTTAATGTATATTTCATCATAATTTATATCTGAAAAGTAACTAGTAACTAAAGTTTTCAAGTAATTGTAGTGGAGTAAAAGTACAATATTTGCCTCTGAGATGTAGTGGAGTAGAAGTAAAAGTATTGGAAATTGGAAATACTCAAGTAAAGTACAAATACCTCAAAATTGTACTTAAGTACAGTACTTAAGTAAATGTACTTTGTTACTTTCCACCACTGAGCGCAACCAAGCATAAAATGACTTATCTCTTAGTTCTACTGGATCTCTCGTCCCTCACTAACATTTTAGTCTAGTTTTTATTTGCTGACGAAATGTTAAATATATTTAGTCTTAGTTTTAGTCATTGTAGCTTCGTTTTTCATCAGTGAAAAAAGGTAGTCCTCGAAAAAAAATCGTCATAGGCAAAATGAAATTCTTGCTGGAGTTACTCCAAGCTCACAGAGATCAGTAACGTACCTCTGTAGAGGAGAGCGGTTGGGAGAAGTCATCAGTGGATGGAACCACCTTCATGGCTGCTCTCTGGATGAGGTCGAACCCATTCCCCTCCACCACAATCTTCCTGCCTCCACTGCACACACACACACAGCACATGCACACACAGACGACACAGGAAGACAAACAAATCATTTTTTGAAAGTTCAATCGATCAGCATGAACATTAACACATTGGGTGCCAGCATTTTTTCATAACAACTTACGTTGGGTGCCAGCATTCTCCCCATTGACTGCGTTTTGCTGTTTAAGGCTCTAGACTCCACGAGGAGCAAATCCATGTAAAAAAAAACATCCATTCATGTTGCGCGATGACCCTGGCTACAGCCTGGAACGATAACATTTCACTCGCGAGTTACAATGGGGGGGGATCGCGCATCGCGCATGACCGGTTTTCCCCACCGGAAACAGATTCGGAGATATAGGTGTTTTAAAGAAGGAAATAGACAGGAAGTGGATGGGAGCCATGTTTTTGTTTCCGGTGATCTATCTGGCCTATCCTTCTCAAGATCACAATGGGTACTCCCAGAGCTGCTCTAGCCCCGCCCGTGTGGAGAAAAACGAAAAAAACAAAAAGACATATTTCACGGTCTGGACCGTGTTCGGCACCGGACCGCTACTCTGCGCAAACACGGTTCAGACCGTGTTTGGCACCCGATGTGTTAACATGATAATACTACATTCAACATCCAACTCACTCGCCTCACAAATCGTATCTGTATTATTTTATGTTTGATTTTGATTTGTGCGTTATCGTGGGTACAGCGACAATTGACCATGTACTGATAATGTCTGTGTGTGTGTGTGTGTGTGTGTGTGTGTGTGCGTGTGCGTGTGCCAGTGGCTGGGGAGGGAAGCATGGTGAAGTATTCAGCCAATCCACACAAGTTATTATGAGCACAATATTACAGTGAATGTACAGCGGCTCTGACTGCCGGAGGCGACTCTGTGGGAGTCCCACACAGAGTTGATACGGTAGATATTGCACAGGCCTTGCAGGAGATTACACTGGTATTGTTGAACCCCCAGAACGGAGGGGTGGGCGGGGGGTGTGGGTGGGGGGCTCCCCGCTGTGCTCACCGGGCCTGTCACGTTTATTACATAATCGCAACCTAATCGCAGTTATTTGAGCCGATCCCAATTATTTTGCATAATCGTTGAAGAGTCGTCTCCCATTCATCTGCATAGTGACAGCTGGATGAAATTAACAGAAACATATTTCCATGTCAAAAAAATAAAGTTTGACGGACAACAAACTTCAGAAATGTATCAAATGCTCGTAATTATTATTATTCTTAACACATTCAATCCTGGAACGCATCTCTGTCATTTTTGGGCGGTGAAACCGCCCCTATAAGTGAGGTTTGGAAATTTGTACAATTATCCTGCGCTGTGATTGGCCAATCACAATCTATTCAGGACTGTGATTGGCCAGTGTCACATGACACATGTGCATAGCCCTATATAAGAAACCATAACTTTAAAAAAACATTAATTTGTTTTTTTAAAGTTATGGTTTCGTCCATCATAAAGAGTGTTTCAATAAATGTATTTATCTTTTGTACATGATTGGTTGACTCCATTCAGTATAGTGATTAGCTAGCAAGACACCGCCCACTTCACACAGGGTGTGATTTTTTTCTTCTTTGGGCTATTCAAAAATAGCAGATATACAAGCTCATAGCTTGCTTTAGCGTGGCTCATACAAGCTCATAGCTTGCTTTAGCGTGGCTCATAGCGCGGCACCGAGTGCCACGCTATGAGCCACGCTAAAGCAAGTCTTTTGCACATCTACGAAAACAACAGGTGCGTAAGACCAAACACCGTCTTCAAATGCAAACAAAAAAAAAATCATTTAATGGGAATATAACCAATGTTTTGGTCACAGACCTTAAAGGGATCCTAAAGTTTAAGATAACCTGATGAATGTCTAAGACTGGAACATTGTTATATTCCCATTAAAGTAATGTTCTTCCTTTGAAGACAGCGTGCAGGAGTTTTTTTCTGTTACGTTATGGGCATTTACAAAGCCTGAAAGGTAAACAGAACTGTCAAGATTTGTATTTACTTATTCCAAAGCTCAATCACCCAAAAATCATTAATCGCAATTATTTGTACAGTATGACAATTCCTGGAGCAGTAAAAGGTGTTCTGCTGACCAGAAGAAGCTGTCTCTGGGGTGGTAGTCTTGTATCTTGGGGTTGTCATAGTACTGGAAGGTGAAAGGGAGGTCCTTGGTGGTGTTCTTGCCGTACTTCACCGTCACCGTCAGCTGCTCTGAGGGGACCTTCTGACCCTGATACCTGCCTGTCTTACACGTGATCACACTGCCAAACCCCAGCCTGGAGAGACAGACAGAAAGAGAGAGAGAGACAGAGAGAGAATATATGATTTAGGGGTGTGCCGATACACTAATTTCACCAAACGATACGATACGATATTTGGCTCACAACTTCGATACGATTTCGATACGATACGATACGCACTTTTTTTATTATGAAAAATATATGGGGGGGAAAAAAAGCAAATGCAAACAAATAATTCAGTTTTTGCATTATTCAGATATGCGAACTTGTAGCTTTTCAGCTACAATAGCCGTTTTGAATCCAAATAGGGCAATAGTGTGACACCTGACCCGAAAAAAAACAACATTTTGTCACCCTTTTCACCTCGGGGCTGTTTGCATGCCTGATTATTATTATTGTAAAAAAAAAAAAAAAAAAAAAAAATTAAAACGATATTTTTTCCCCCCAAAACGATACATATCGTCACGAAAACGTATCGCGATATATCGCGGGACGATATATCGGCACACCCCTAATATGATTGTATGAATGCAAGTCAATGTTTAATTTTCCTGAAAACAACCGAGTGAAGCAGTGAATGGAGAGAGAGAGACAGACCGACAGTTTGAGTATGTGGTATGGAACTCAAATAGTCTCAAAACTATTTGCAAATACATTTTCCAACTCGCACACTGATTTTCTAATCTGTAAATAGATTTTCACACGTGAACAACGATTCCTAAACCTTTATATTGCTTTGCAAATATGGACTTGGATCTGAAAACCCGTATATCAGGCTTACTGTATGGAGGTTGAACCCTTTGTTGACCGGGGTCTCCCAGTATACAAACAATATAGCAGATTTACAAGGTCACAACACGTCGCGTTGTGACCTTGTAAATCTGCTATTTTTGCTGAAAGTTTGCCTATTATGACATAATGGCCAGAATGGGCTTCATGAGGTTAAACATGACACTACAGACAGTGTACAATTGTTAAGATGTCATTGCTACTAGTCTAATGTATTTGGTTGTAGTTAAAATATTGAATTAATTATCTTAACCCATTAAAACCAGGAAAACATCCGTGTCATTTTAGATTTTAGCGTTGGCTATTCAAAAAAATACATCAAAAATAAATCATTTTTGAAAAATCTTGAAATTGTTATTCAAAATAATTATGAAAAAGTCTGAAAACTATTGATTTAGAAAGCATTTGTAGAATCGGCCTCGGGCCTTAACAGGTTAATTAATCCTAATTGATCTTAATTAAAAACGTCAGGAAGAAATAATTCTCCCTTCAAAGTTATGGACAGGAGTGCCTACACTTGACAGGGCACGGATCCCACGGTGACTGTGACATCATCTTTAGTGGCCGTGTCCAGGTCTGTCCCGTTGATGGTGATGACGGTCCCACCGGCTGCCGGACCCCTGACCGGGTGGATCTCCTCTGGCACCGGGTCCTGGACACAACAAGAGACATTGTGTTCAAATCAATAAACACAACGTTAAAGGTACACGGTTCCTAATCCCGGTGCTCAGGGAATCTGGACCGGGACTGGTTTTCCATCTTACTACGGTGTTAGATGCATTCAACACACGTCTTTTTCAGAGGTGGAAAAAGTACTCAAATGTTCTACTTAAGTAAAAATATCAATACTGCAATGTAGAAGTACTCTGTTACAGGTCAAGGTCCGGAATTCTAAATTTACTTGAGTAAAAGTACAGAAGTATTGGTATCAAAATGTACTTAAAGCACCAAAAGTAAAAGTACTAAAATGTTTGAAAATAGCAGACGCTATGTGACGCGTTGTGAGCTTGTAGATCGGCTATTTTCAAATAGCCTACGTATAAAATAGGGCTAAAGTGGTTAATGTATGTTTTATAATTGTTTTATATCTGCAAAGTAACTAGTAACTAAAGTTTTCAAATAATTGTAGTGGAGTAAAAGTACAATATTTGCCTCTCAGATGTAGTGGAGTAGAAGTAAAAGTAAAGACAATTGGATATAATCCAGTAAACTAAAAGTACCTAAAAATGTTACTTAAGTACAGTACTTGAGTAAATGTACTTACAGTAGTTACTTTGCACCACTGTCTTTTTACAGCAGCTGTCTGACCAGGGCCTTAATTCCATACCACAAAAATATACATTAAAATAAAACTTCTAAAACGCTGCTGTAAAACTTTGCTACCAAGTTTGCTAGCAAAGTCCCCCCCCCACACACACACACACACATATATAAAGTATCATGTGAGACAAGAAACCCAGACAGTTTTCTCTCAGATTTCTCTGTGTGCATTGATCTGGTGAAAGCAGGACTCAAACCACACCCTCAATTAGTAGAAAATCCGTCTTCGTGGCCTGAAGGGGGTGATTTAGCACAGGAGGTCCACACAACATAACATGGACTCCACTAACTAGCCTGAGGATAAACAACAACTCTCCCCCCCTTCCTCCAGAGAGGCTGGAGATAAACAATTTGACCTTCTCCTGACAGGGAGATGGACGGAGTGACAGAACAACTGGCCCACACTTCCTCTCTTGTCTCAGTCCAAGCGTACTGCCAGTCACTTAGCTGTGTGCTGAGCTAACGCTGTCATCCAACCAGCAAACAGAGAGGGGGGGAGCAGAGAGATGAAGAGAGAGAGGGGGAGAAGACAGAGAGAGCGAGAGAGAGAGCAAGAGAGAGAGAGAAAGAGAGAGAGAACCAAGACGACAAACAGAGAAAAGGGGAGAAACCAGAATGTCACACTGACTTCGATAAAGTGAGCGAAGGCCATTGGACAATTGAATTGAAAATGAATTACTGTATGTTAAAACAGATTTTGAAGACACGACAGCAGTGGTGTAAAGTAACTAAGTACATGTACTCAAGTACTGTGCTTAAGTACAATTTTGAGGTATTTGTACTTTACTTGAGTATTTCCAATTTCCAATAGGCTACTTCTACTTTGTGTGAGCTTGTAGATCTGCTATTTTCAGAAGATTTGTATACATTTGAAAACTTGAAATGGGACATTCTGTATAATAAGTACTTTTACTTTTTGTACTTTAAGTACATTTTGATGCCAATACTTTTATATTGGAAATATGAGTATTTCTATATTGCAGTATTGATACTTTTACTTAAGTAAAAAAATTTAGTACTTTTTCCACCACTGCACGACAGGCTAGTTTACAATAAGGTCCTTGCTTTCAGAGCACAATAATTTTCTGTAAGAAAACGTGGACTTTCTTCCTGCGACACGTTGTGAGCTTGTAGGCCGGCTGTTCTTGGCAAAAAACACCATCGCGCGACAAAGTATGAATCAGGCTTCAGAGAGGAAGAGAGAAACGACAGTGTGTTTGCTGTGGCGTCGCTGACATCAAAGCCTCGATCACAACATAAAGCAAGCACAACATATCGTTGCCCTACATCATCATAACACAGTGTCACACAAAAGAAGAAAAAATAGACCATCTGCTATTTTTGCTACCTTTTGAAAACATTATGTGAAAGTGTTTAAGTGGGTTTTTATAAATATTGAACCAATGAAAAGTATTAACAAGAGCTTGTGACCAAATAAAACTACAATGACCCATTGGAACACAGCTCCTCATTGTCCATTTGTTGATAAAGTAACAGTTTTGGACATACAAGGTTTCCACCTGATGACGGTTTCAAAGACTCCATAGCTTTAGCTACATTGAAAATGAGGGCCTGCCCCTCAACTGTACTCAGAGTTGAAATAAAGGTTATGATGATGATGATGATGAGGCAGCAAGTTGAATGGTGGCAAATAATAATAATGGTAATGAGTAAACGTGAAGCAGTCAAGAATATGGACAAAAGGAGTCGATCGCAGCACGCGGCGCCTTCACAAACACCTCGTTTTGATTAAGGTTTGGCCAGCTGTGACACAAACGTGAGGCAAAAGCAAACACACATTCATTGCTATTCCTCAGAGTACGGCGTCTATTGCGTTCCTCTGCGAACTTTCCAACTCAAAACCCCCCGAATCCCGATATAACGACGTATGTACACAACCGTACTGCCAGCGGGATACTCAATCTGATTGGCTTGTCAGCGCTCATCTTTACATTCATCTTTGGTTTGCCTACTTTGACAGCGGGACCATTAAAGAGACGTGTGCACATCGCACCGAGCGACGCGGAGGAATAAGACGGCGGTTCAAAATTTAACAAGTCATTCCGTGGAAAGAACATATGAGACATAGTTAAATAAATAAAAACCTAACAGCATGAGGCGGTACAGCTCAGTTCATCTGTCAATGCTTAGTCTCACATTTATTTAATATTTAGCATATTGTGGCAGGAAGGTAAACAAGTCAAATGTGTTGAAAGACTGCACTCATAAGAGTGCAGACCACCACTACAACTGTACTGTACAAATGAAAACATGCTATTTGTGTGTGTGTGTGTATATAATGCACGTTGGAAAGTGCTTTGCATAAAGACGCTATATAAATGCATTTAATGATGTAATTTAGCTGATACTATACTGTACATAATATACAGAATATCCATTCATGGACAGTAAATGTATGCCCATAATACTGGTGATAGATTGTACTGTACACGACACTATACTGTACTTATATGCCCATCTGTTTAATATTTAGTTCATGCTAAACAGGCGAGTCTGGTCAGAATTCCCCTCACAGGAACCAAAAGGTGTCTATATTTACATATCTGTGCTGGCCTTCTCCACTTGATTGTAACCTCAACCTTAGATCCTTTCAACCCAAAAGTTAATCAGCCTACTGAACATTCCCTCCACGTTTCACTACAATCTGGCCAGAACCTTTGTCCTTTTCAATGCAATACTGCACCAGGTCTTCAGGGCAGCGCACTGACCTTTCCTACAGAGTTTCATCAAAGTCCAGCTCTCCGTTTCCCCAAGTTATTTAGCAAACAAACAAGCCTGCATCCAGTGGTGGAAAAAGTACTCAAATGTTTTACTTAAACCATTGAGACCTGAAGCCGATTCTACATGTCTCCTAAATCCCAACAGTTGTCAAATGTTTTACTTAAACCATTGAGACCTGAAGCCGATTCTACATGTCTCCTAAATCCCAACGTATGTTTCTATATCAGTGGTGCTCAATCTTTTTCATGTCAAGGACCCCCAAAATTATATGTATTTGGCCGCGGACCCCCATCAAAATATCTTGTTCCAGGGACCCCCAGAAGCAAAGATTTGAGTTAAAATGTTCGCTTTAAAAATATATATATTCAAAGATTTGCACACATTTTCACGAATTTTCAAAAATAGCAGATCTACAAGCTCGTAGCGCGGCACTCGGTGCCGTGCTATGAGCTTGTATATCTGCTATTTTTGAATAGCCCAAAGTGTAAAATAATGCTTTTTAGCTCAAATCTAAAAATGACACAGTTCCAGGTCTTAATGGGTTAAGTAAAAGTACCAATACTACAATGTAATCTGTTACAAGTAAAAGTCCGGAATTCAAAATTTACTTGAGCAAAAGTAGCAAAGTATTGGTATAAAAATGTACTTAAAGTACCAAAAGTAAAAGTGCTAAAATGTTTGGAAATAGCCGAGGTATAAAATAGGGCTAAAGTGGTTAACGCATGTTTTATAATGTAATCATTTATATCTGCAAGGTAACTAGTAACTAAAGTTTTCAAATAATTGTAGTGGAGTAAAAGTAAAAGTATAGACAATTTGAAATACTCCGGTAAAGTGAAAGTATCTAAAAAACTGTACTTAAGTACAGTACTTGAGTAAATGTACTTAGTTACTTTACACCACTGCCTGCATCCAACTTGTTTCTTTGCAAAATAACTGATAAAAACTTTTAATATAAATCTACAAAAAGGAAAACAAACAATAGTTTCAAGTTTATTTCTGAGCGGTGTTGGAGGGTACATGATAAACTAAAGAAAAACAAGACAAACAAAACATTTTAAAGTGATTAAATCGGTTGTTCTGTTCGTCTTTGAGCATTTGCTTCTATGTATATTTGCTGATAGCTTAAAGGCAACAACCACTAGAGTAAATATTAATAAAGTCAGAGAGAGAGAGAGAGAGAGAGAGAGAGAGAGAGAGAGAGAGAGAGAGAGAGAGAGAGAGAGAAAGAGAGAGAGCAGAGCATAGCTCATGCTGTAAACATTGTGTTGTGTTTAATTAGTGTTCTAGGGACTGTTGAGAGAGACTTGGAGAGAAACGTTCTACAGTCTCCATTGATTCTAGTTTAGGCGTTCGATTTCCCTGCACCACAACTGAGAGGACAGAGCTGTGTGTGTGTGTGTGTGTGTGTGTGTGTGTGTGTGTGTGTGTGTGTGTGTGTGTGTGTGTGTGTGTGTGTGTGTGTGTGTGTGTGTGTGTGTGTGTGCGCGCGTGCATGCATTTTGAACTTTCTTCATAAATCCTTTGCTTTCTTGAAAGAGCTGAAGGAGTTGCAGAACCAAATGTAAATAGACCGATTTACGCTTAAACCTCGCTGATCTAAAAGAGCATGCGTGTGTGTGTGTGTGTGTGTGTGTGTGTGTGTGTGTGTGTGTGTGTGTGTGTGTGTGTGTGTGTGCGTTCTTTCCATCCAAATCGATCAGGTGAGTCCAGATGTAAGCTATAATCTTGTATTGATCTCCTCTATTGAAACCACCTCAACCACAAATGATCAGATAGTTATTGCTTAGTATTCTACTGTGTTTGTTTAACATACCCTATAGGTGAAGACAACGGCAGACCTCCCCGTCTTCCCCCCCTCCACCTCCACCTCCACCTCTCCTCTGCTCCAATCAGCTGGCAGGTCCACTGGAGGGCGCCGTACCGGCCCAATCTCACACACCACACTACAGAGAGAGAGAGACAGACAGACAGAAAGAGAGAGGTACAGATAAGACAGCCGCACTCTTCACATTTCCCTGATATGTCCCTGAAAGTTCCATGAAAAGTCACAGTTCTCCCCCTATAGGGCACAGCAGTGGCGGCCATTTTGTGGCCGCCACAAAAATGGCCGCCACAAAAATATATTCTGAATATATTTATATAAATTATTTATGTGAATCATCATGACCATACAACATTTGATTCTGTGTAAAAAGATGTAATTCTGTTTTAGACTATATTTAATAAATACAATTTTTTGCAGGCCCATTGAAATTCTCAAATGTCACACCTGTAGAAACAACATTGCTGCGTTTAGATGGCTGCATTTACATGGACAGGTATATTCCACTAACATTCGGAATAACTGCTCAGAATAAGTGTTAGGAGCCGTGGTATATACCGTTTGAATCGGTTTTATACAATATAAACACAGTATTCCAAATGCTCCTCTCCGTTTGGAATACATGCATTCAGAGACTATGGTCTCAATGTGATTTTACTGGTTAAATAAAGGTTAAATAAATAAAAAATACTTTTGCACATGTCCGTGCTCAGTAGTGCTGTCAGAATTGGCCAAAAATGACAAATCTCGAATTATTATTATTTTCAATATAAAATATTGTATGCAGTAAAACTTTAATTTAAAGACTGCATAAGTCTATGTATGCCTCTACATGCATCGGCCGAGGTTGGTGCTGAGAAGCATTCTCTCCTGCTGTAAAATGAATGATTCATTCTGAATGAATAAATATTGTCAGTGTTTTAGTCAGCTGTTGAAGGTGGAGGAGTGTCTAGAGTCTAGACTGTCTGTCACCCCAGTAGCTGTTCGCTCTGGGATCACATCACCACCACAACCTCACTGTCTACCTCTGTCTGTCTGTTCTAAAGACATAGAAGCTCAAAACACAAGTTCTGAAGTTTAGGGCCCACAAGTTCAAAACTGTCTGTCTGTCTGTCTGTCTGTCTGTCTCTCAGCCTTTTTTATGTCTCTCTCTACTGTACGTTCCATTAACCCATTAACACATTGACTGCCAATCGCGTAGATCTACGCGAACCTATTTAAAGCCGCCACGTGCCAATCGCGTAGACCTACGCGAAGTGGTGTTTTTTTGTTTTTTTTGTTGTTTTTTTAAGTTCATATTGCACTTTTTTTCACTTTCGATACGGCACATTTCATTGTAGCACCACCGGAAACGGAATTATCCGGGATCCGGTTTTGCCGATCCCATCGGCCTCCATTCTAAAGCGGACACTAAAACGCCATTTTCTCGTTTGTAGTTTTTCTCGTCGCTGATCGCTGTTTAACATAAACTGTTGTAACTACAAGATGGCGACTGGGTTTTTGAAGGGGATTTCACTGGACGACGCAGTCGGAGCGCGCTGTGTTTACAAACAGTTTTATGCTAGATCTAAAGGGATTTAACGAGGTCTGTGGCGACGTGAATAAAACAAAAAAACAACAATAAAACGCTGGCACTGGTGAGTACATTATGAGATTAAACTCTGGCGTGGAATGTGTTAAGACCTGAGGCGATTCTTAAAAATGTTTTCTAAATCCTAACAGTTTTTTGAAAAAAATCCCCAATTTGTTTTTTTTCACGATTTTTCAAAAATAGCAGATCTACAAGCTCATAGCGCGGCACTCGGTGCCGCGCTATGAGCTTGTATATCTGCTATTTTTGAATAGCCAAATCTAAAGTGAATAGCCAAATTTCCTGAATAGCCAAATCTAAAGTGACACAGATGCGTTCCAGGTCTTAATGGGTTAAAACAGGAATGCATTTAAACAACACATGACTAAATGAGTGACCTGGTGGAGACAGAGTATCTGTCGCCCTGGTGCACACAGTCCACTCCGGCCACAGTGATCTTCTTGATGTCCTGCTCCTGGATGCCCAGGTTGGAGCCTTTGATGGTCACTGAGATGCGGCCGTTCAGGGGACCGAAACGAGGGATGATCTGAGGGAGGAGAGAGGAGAAGAGAAGATGCTTTTTTTTTCTTTTTGAAGGCAGCAATTCAAAAAAAAAAACTGTGGGCGGGGGATAATACAACATTAACGTAAAGTCATGTTAGGAGACTGTCTTGGTATTGTCTTTTTCTATCTGTGGGATAGGGACTACGTTATTCTGCTGATACAATCCAAAACAAAATCGACGTGCCCCGTGTGTTTATGGAAATCTGATTCGATTCGGTAGGTCGTTAAAATGGCTGTCGTGTTAAAGGAGTAGTTCACCCCAAAAAAATCTTATTTTCTATCAATTACACACCCCATGAAGCCTTGAATTCGTGGAGATTATTTTGTTGTGTTGTGTGCTTAATTCCATGTATTTGTGTGTGTGAATAAACTTCACATGGAATGGAACAGAGTGAAGGCAGACAGTGTTCCAAGCTAAGAAGCAGCCAGACAGACTCTTAGAATGATGATGGTGTCTGAGCCACCAGGGCAGGAGGTGGAAATGCAATACGAGCCAACAGAATTGATCCTTAAAAAAAAGGAAAAAGAACGAAAAAAACAAAACACTATATACTGGTTTAGTGTAGCGTGAAGAATAAAAATGATACAGGTGAGAGAGAGAGAGAGAGAGCGTGAGAGAGAGCGCACGAGAGAGAGCGATCGAGCGCGAGAGAGAGAGCGCGGGAGAGAGAGAGAGCGAGAGAGAGAGAGAGGGAGAGAGAGAGAGAGATTGTATGTAGTGAAAGGATTGGATTCTGAACACGACTCCAGACTCTCAAAGCATGCAGCTCAGACTGTGAGGATGATGCTGGATGTAATGAGGACAGGCTGGACAGACACACAGACACAGACACACGCACAGACAGACAGACAGACAGACAGACAGACAGACAGACAGACAGACAGACAGACAGACAGACAGTGTTGTTGGACAAGCCTGTTGGACCTCATGTGGTAGAAGAGACACAGAGGTGGTTCTTTTAAAGTCTTTTCATATAAACTCTCTCTCTCTCTCTGCATTTGCACAGACACCCATTCATACACACTCAGTCAGAAGAAAGTCATATTTCGAGCAGCTAATGAAGTTTTCTACAGCCATGGGTGTGTTTATTCAGTATGTGCGTGCGTGCGTGTGGGCGCGCGTGAGCGTACAGTTACTTCACAGTGTGTACACACAGACATTTCTCTGCAGTTTAAACAGCTTTCGTACGGCACTCTGTGCCACGTCTGTCTGTGTGGATGTGTGATTTCCCGAGACAGTGCGTGTCTGTGTGTGTGTGTGTGTGTGTGTGTGTGTGTGTGTGTGTGTGTGTGTGTGTGTGTGTGTGTGTGTGTGTGTGTGGTACATACATCAGTGATGGTGGGGTCGGGACACTGCGCAGGCTGCTGGTAGGGACAGAGCTCTGTGTAGACACAGGACGAGCTGGATCCACACCACACACACTGGTACTGAGGATCTGCATGCTTACACAGACTACAGTCCTCCCTGCCCATGGAGCAGTTATACAGCACCACTGGAGAGAGAGAGAGAGAGAGAGAGAATTAGAATATCAACAATGCCATAGGAACAGTGGTGGAAAAAGTACTCAAATTCTTTACTTAAGTAAAAGTACCAATACTGCAATATAAAAATACTCTGTTACAAGTAAAAGTCCAGAATTCAAAATTTACTTGAGTAAAAGTACAAAATTATTGGCATCAAAATGTACTGAAAGAGTTAAAGTACCAAAAGTAAAAGTACTAAATATTTGAAAATAGCAGATCTACAAGCTCACAACGCGTCGCGATGCGACGCGTTGTGAGCTTGTAGATCGGCTATTTTCAGAACAGAGGGGGGTACAGTTCAGTATACATTACAGTATATTAGATGAACATAATGCAGCAGAACTGCTTGGCTGTTGATCCTGACAGCATGACTCCTGCTGCTGTCTCAATCACACACTGTTTACATCTGATTGTGTGTGTGTGTGTGTGTGTGTGTGTGTGTGTGTGTGTGTGTGTGTGTGTGTGTGTGTGTGTGTGTGTGTGTGTGTGTGTGTGTGTGTGTGTGTGTGTGTGTGTGTGTGTGTGCGTGTGTGTGTGTGTGTTAGACGCCTACCTGTCAGGGTGCTGTCAATCTTCTTCTCGCTGTCTTTGTCTTTGATGTGGAAAGACACATTCACCTCCTGCTGCTTATCATACGCAAACTGTGCACGCACACACACGCACACACACACACACATTTCACATCAGGTAGGCACAGCAGTCTGTGGTGCTTACATTAGCATGCACCTGACTGAGAGGTTAGACACGCAATGCAGACAGAGTGACGAAGGGCTTCCCTTGCAGCTAATGTTTCTCATTTAGGTCAACAGAGAGAGAGAGAGAGAGAGAGAAAGAGGGAGAGAGATGGGGCAGTGACAGTGACACAGAGTGATAAACCGTTGGTGCCTTGCGGAAACCTTGAATCCACCCTATTCAATTTCAATCTAGTCTTTCAAAAACCTTCCAAAAAATTATTCAACCAATAGAAAGTGTTAACAAGAGCTTGTGACTAAATAAAACTACATTGGATCCATTGGAAAGACATACAGACAGACAGACAGCCGCCATGAAATAAGAAACAGACTGACATGAAGAGAGAAACAGAGCATAGACTAGTAACCCCACAGCTATCTGCTCCACGCAGAGAGAGAGAGAGAGAAGAGAGAGAGAGAGAGAGAGAGAGAGAGAGAGAGAGCCAGACGAAGGTGAGAGAGAGATGGAGGTATGTCGGTGGAGTAACTTAAGGATACGCAGACACACAGGGAAGGAGAAAGTGGAGGTAGAGAGAATATAATTATTTCTGCTTGAGGGCACGAGGTGACACCCACACACACACACTTCACACGCACAAAACTTTTTTGCAAAGTTTCTACAGTGATGAACAGTATGATGGAATACAGTGTAACACAGTGCTGTTCCCACGTCAACCAGTGGGGGGTGCCATGACACTTTTGGCTACAGTATCTATCTATCTATCTATATATCTCTCTATCAAATTACTACTGGGGGGGTGGGGGGGGGGGTCATTCCTGTCTATACAGATTAGGGGAAAAAATGTCACAGAACGGTTCTGTAAAGCAATGAAATAACTTCAAATAACACATTCATAATGACATTCAACTGTTTTAAAGTTTTCACATTGATACTTCAAAAGTTAAAAGGAAAAAACAATACTCTACATTGTCAGAAGACTGACCTCATAACCTCTGAAGCTGAACTTTGACTCCAGGCCCTGGGTGACCTCCTCTTCGAAGGTTCTCATCAGCTCTGTGCCCATGGTGAAGCTTCGACCCTGCATGGAGGGAGCGAGAGAGAAAACAATGCTGAATCTACGGTTCCACGGTTCTTGTAGTAGTTATAGAGAGTTATACAGCAGTATTGGTAACCGGTACTTTTTCACCGTCAGTTGATGCTTGAATGCTTTATATCCATATGAGTAAAATCGGCGGGGTCATTTGCTTAGTTATTTTTGGAACACAGTTCTGATACACCACAATGCTATTGAGACCCTATGGTATTTTCAATGGAAAAAATGACTCCCCAGGGGGTTAGTGGCCTCTAGCGGCAGTAATGTCAGACTTTGCAAACAGTAATAAACAAGATGGTGGCACAGTGACACTGATACATGTGGTCCTCCTAGGTACAGTATGTGTTTATCGACTCAGTCAAGAATAAAAACTAATGGAGCTATCCATATGAGAAATCAGTCTTTGAGGGATGGGAGGTTTGACCGTAGCCCGCTCTGCATTCCTCATTGATTGGAGGTCCGTTCACTAACAGGCTGAGGAGAAGAAGATCGGAGTGCTGCTGCTCATAGATCAGCTTCTCCCAAGCTCATCAATCCTCATGTGCAGCTGTCCATTCATAAAGAACTGAACCTAGATCAGATTATCTCACCGTGGCGTGTACATGCCTCATCTAAGGGCTGGGTAATGAACCGAAAATAAGTGTATATCAAAACCAATATTTAGAATAAATAACTGACTTAATCTTGCACATGTAGGTTAATCAATTTCAACAAATCAACACAAATAAATTGAAATAGATTTGTTATACTTAACACAATCGATTAGTCCGATTAACCACTTAACCCTGTATTATACGTGTACTCACGTAGAGAAAATAGCAGAGCTACAAGCTCACAAAGTTGTGAGCTTGTAGATCTGCTATTTTTTGTAAAACTTTAATTGTTCATTAATTGTAATCGAGGCAAAAGTTTGACATAATCGTGATACTCACAGTCATATCATCCACACAGCCCTACCTCATGTCCATGTCAATTCATACAGAACTGAACCCAGGTCAGATCCTCTCACCTGGAACATGTCCAGGTCTATTCATATAGAACTGAACCCAGGTCAGATCCTCTCACCTGGAACATGTCCAGGTCTATTCATATAGAACTGAACCCAGGCCAGATCCTCTCACCTGGTACATAGGTTCTAGGTTCTTCCCCTGGAAGTTGATGGGGATCCTGAAGCCCACTGGGATCAGCACCGGTTCTGGCGAGCCGAACTGAGGACAACTGGCAGACTGGTGAGAGTAACATAATGACAAACAACAACATTAGACAGGTTTAACGGTGTGAGAGTGAGTAGAGTGCTGACAATCAAGTTAAAGTACAATTACTCCCGTAAGAAAGTCGTCAAAGTAGAGAGAGAGAGAGAGAGAGAGAGTGTGAGAGCCCTTGATTGACCCTGAGGTGTAAATTCATGCTAATGGCTCCGCCTGACATTAACCCTACAGTGGATAGCAGCCTAAAATGTCAGCTCAGGTTAGCTAGAACACACACACACACACACACACACACACACGCATACCTGTTGTGGTTTGATGACGTGTGTGTCAGAGGAGTCGTCCCCATCACTGCAGCTGTGCTCCCTGGCGTTCCACTGACACCCCCACTCACTGGTCACACACGATATGCACCTAAAAACACACACATAAACACAAACACTGAGGGCACACTGTGTGTGTGAGTGTGAGTGTGAGTGTGAGTGTGAGTGAGTGTGAGTGTGAGTGTGAGTGTGAGAGTGAGTGTGAGAGAGAGTGAGAGTGAGTGTGAGAGTGAGAGTGAGAGTGAGAGTGAGAGTGAGTGTGAGTGTGAGTGTGAGAGTGAGAGTGAGAGTGAGTGTGAGTGTGAGAGTGAGTGTGAGTGTGAGTGTGAGTGTGAGTGTGAGTGTGAGCGTGAGCGTGAGCGTGAGCGTGAGCGTGAGAGTGAGAGTGAGCGTGAGCGTGAGCGTGAGAGTGAGAGTGAGTGTGAGTGTGAGTGTGTGTGTGTGTGTGTCTCTTACGGTGTGTTCGGGCTCTTCCGGACCGTAGCAGCACAGTTGTAGAAGTGGTATTCACCAGAGGTCACCTCAATGTCGTTCACCATCACCTTCACTGGGACGGACACATAGTCTGGACAGACAGACAGACAGACAGACAGACAGACAGACAGACAGACAGACAGACAGACAGACAGACAGACAGACAGACATAATTCAATTAAATTCGCTTCAAAGGAGCTTTATTGTCATGAGAAAACATACAGTAGGTTCTGGTTTACATTACCACAGCAACTGTTAAAGATCTGCAACAAAAAGCATACAGTACATCTTCTTATCTATAAATCAATGGAATCTCAGTGTCTCCCCCACGTATATGTATGAAACCACAAATCTCTATATCGGTCTGTCTGTGTCCCTTTAATGCAAATACTAGGGGACAGAAGTCCCGAGCTGAGCACGCTCTACTGTCAGTAGTTTCAGAGAAGGATAGACGGGTGCAGACTCTCAGTGGGGAGAGACTGCACTACATTAAATTAAAAGACAATTCACCATGTGAGTGCGGACTGTTTATATAGATTGTGTCCCTTTTATGCCCATATATGGAGTTCTCTGTGTCTGTCTATCTGCCTGCGTCCCTTTTAACCCCTTATATGGAGATCCCTTAGCCTGGTAAACCATTCCGGTTGCGTGAATTCACATCATCATGTGTCTTCTGCACCGGGTGGGCGTTTTGCAGAAACCAAAATGTGGAAGAGCCAATCAACTGTCTGTCAATCACAGGGCCCTGAGCGCAGACACTGATTGGCTCTTCTACTTTTTGGTTTCTGCAAAACGCCCAACCAGCACGTGAATTCATGCGACCGGGATGGTTTACCAGGCTAGAGATCTGTGATGTCATCAAGATGATGTCATAGTACTGACATCACAGACTGGCCTCCAATTACTATGATAAAGGTACTGAACTAAGTACTCAATGGGTAATGGGTACAACAAGTACTTTGACAATGGTATACAACAGGCAGACTGACAACGGGCACAGTGGGTACTCTGAAAACGGGTACAGTGGGTAGTAGGGGTGCGTTCCCAACAGACATCGCCCTAGTTATCATGAACGCAAATAGAAAAAAAACTCACATACATTAGCATCCATGCGAGCATGCGCGTGACAACCTACCTTGCTGGTCAGGAGTGGGCGGGATTTCCACAGGGTCAGGCAGGGAGCAGGTGACCCGGCTGTCAATCATCATGGCGGGACTGCTGCGGGAGCCGAAGATGCACTGCAGGGTGTACTGTGACATCCCCCCTACCCTGGGCAGAGAGGGGACCTCGATCTCTACCTGCACACATTCAGAGAGAGAGAGAGAGAAGCGTTCAAACCACTTAAACCCCAGCATCCATATTCTCTGGGGAACATTCACCAAATATAGCCGATCTACAAGCCATGATGGGAAGTCGCATCGCGACTATCTATGCCCAGTGGTGGAAAGTAACTAAGTACATTTACTCAAGTACTGTACTTAAGTAACATTTTGAGGTATTTGTACTTTACTTGAGTATTTCCAATTTCCAATACTTTTACTTCTACTCCACTACATCTCAGAGGCAAATATTGTACTTTTACTCCACTACATTTATTTGAAAACTTTAGTTACTAGTTACTTTTCAGATATAAACTATGATATAATGAAACATACATTAACCACTTTAACCCTATTTTAAACCTAGGGTATTTGAAAATAGCAGATCTACAAGCTCACAACGCGTCGCATCGCGACGCGTTGTGAGCTTGTAGATCGGCTATTTTCAAATATTTAGTACTTTTACTTTTGGTACTTTAAGTACATTTTGATGCCAATACTTTTGTACTTTTACTCAAGTAAATTTTGAATTCTGGACTTTTACTTCTAACAGAGTATTTTTATATTGCAGTATTGGTACTTTTACTTAAGTAAAGAATTTGAGTACTTTTTCCACCACTATCTATGCCCAATGACATGTCCAAAACAGGGCCACCAGGGCTAATGCGGTTAAATAAGTTTAAGGCCAAGGTACTGATTATTTGTATTAGACATTGTCACAGGATACAAATATCTGGGCACCATTTATTTTCAAATAACTAAATAAAATACTATTTTTAGACCAATTCTTACTTCTGATACGACACTACTGGGAAGTATTCTTCTACTGCACCTACTGTCCACAAACTAAACTCCTTTTGTATCAGAGCCGTTATGCTCTGTGGTACATTATCAACATCCTTTACCGAGAGTCTTCTGAGCTGTTCTGTTATCTCCTGGTTTCACAGCTTCACAAGGCAGACAGAAAGAGTCTGAACAGAGTTTCACTCTGACGACCTTAGAAGAGATAACAACAAAGACACCTGAGTTCTGTCTACCAACTAACAAACCCTCCAGAAAGCAGCCAGCGTCTAGTCTTCTTCTGAACTTGAAGTGAATTAACGGTTTACCTGCTTGTAAAACTATCTGACGTTCAAAATGCTTCATCCCATCTGCAACCACACTTTTCTCTCCACTTTTTGCTTTTTTATATACTGTATACTAACTAGACCATACCCGTGGGGGGATATGCGCACATGATTTGGCAACCCGGGAGCCAGCGAACACAAAAACGCTAATAAACAGCCGACATTTGGGGAAAGCGAAAAACGGGCTTCGCTGTTCCGTGCACATGG
This sequence comes from Gymnoscopelus braueri, assembly GCF_963280865.1. Lineage (NCBI taxonomy): Eukaryota > Metazoa > Chordata > Actinopteri > Myctophiformes > Myctophidae > Gymnoscopelus > Gymnoscopelus braueri. Next base: position 6,770,767 of record NC_137625.1, on the reverse strand, counting down.
TAATGGTCAATGGCTGGGTGCAAATTCAGATCAATTGCTCCAGGCGCTGAGGAGAACCGGGCAGAAGAGATTTTGGCCACACCGCCCACACAGAGCTTTGTCGAATTATAGGAGGATATAAACCCATTTTACTGTTGGGAAAGTTTTAATCTGTATTTATAGATTTTATCCCACATTTTACATCCATGGTTTCTTTGTGTTTTTGTAGGTTTCTCTGTATACCACCTGCCAGTAGGCTAACTAGCTGCTGCTACTGGGATTAATACAGTTGTTTAGAATTTATAATTTGATTGTGTGGTTGACGTGATCAGATTTGTCTAGAGGGAAAACAGGAGGGGACCTACTATAGAGCCCTGAGGGACCCCGGTCAACGAAGTATATACGGTTTAATGGTTAAAAGTGAGAGCGAGGGAGAGGAAGGGGGAGGGAGGGAGAGAAGCATAGTATGAAAGACAGGAACAGATGAAGGTGAAGATCTGAGAGAAAAAATACACTAATGGGAGGAGAAAAAGGGACTGAAAGAGGAAGAGGGAGGGAGGGAGGCAGATACAGCAAAGAGGAACAAGTGTGTGTGTGTGTGTGTGTGTGTGTGTGTGTGTGTGTGTGTGTGTGTGTGTGTGTGAGACAGAGAGAGAGATACAGGGGAGAGGAACGAGGGATGAGAGAGGAAAAATGAGAGCAAGGACAGACACGGTAATTATTTCTCACATCACACCTCCGCTCTGTAGCAGAGGACAGGACACAAAGAAACCCAGGTGTGTGTGTGTGTGTGTGTGTGTGTGTGTGTGTGTGTGTGTGTGTGTGTGTGTGTGCGTGTGCGAATGTATATGTTTAAGACGTGTGAAAGCGTGCACGCGCGCGTGCGTGTGTGTGTCTATGTGTGCATGCGTGCTTGCGTGTGTGTGTGTGCGTGCGCATGAAGTGCAATGAATCCATTTAAGAGTGTGAAAGAGAAGCAAGGTGCATGTCCACGAGTGTGTGTGCGCACGTGTGTGTGTGTGCGCACGTGCGCGCGCACATGACAGTCCATGAGTCCATGTGAGCAGAGCAGTAATTACCATTCCAGTGTGTAGTTGAAACACACGCACCTCATTACTCTCTCATGACCCGTCTACCACTTAATTCCACTGTCTGTCTGTCTGCCTGTCTGCCTGTCTGTCTGTCTGTCTGTCTGTCTGTCTGTACTAGGAAACTTTCCTCTATCGGGGGTACACCCCCCCCACCCACAGACACACACGAACAGTAAAAGCTCCTCTAACCCATTCAGAACGCATCTGTGTCACTTTCAAGATTTCTTTGGCTATTCAAACATGTAGCAGATATACAAGCTCGTAGCACGGCAGGCGCGCTTGTATATCTGCTATTTTTGAATAGCCGCAAGTATAAGATAATGGTTAAAGTGGTCTAAAATGACAGAGGCTTTTCCCGGTCTTAATGGGTTAAATGAATACACCGGTGATTGGTTCAGGCACGCGCCTCAACGTTATAGAAAAGGATCCGGCACAATCTATTGTGTTTTATCTAATGACGTCTGTGGATAACGGGACCACCGGAGGGAGACACCCCTCAGACTGCAGATGAGCCGAGCCACAATAAAATATCCCACAAATTAACTCATTGAGACCTGAAGCCGATTCTCCTAAATCTCAACAGTTTTCTGAAAAACGTATGTTTCTACAGTATATCAGTGGTGCTCAATCTTTTTCATTTCAAGGACCCCCAAAATTATATGTATTTGGCCGCGGACCCCCATCAAAATATTATGTTCCAGGGACCCCCCATAAGCAAAGATTTGAGTTAAAAATGTTTGCTTTAAAAATATATATATTCAAAGATTTTCACACATTTTCACGATAAAAAAAAAATAGCAGATCTACAAGCTCGTAGCGCGGCACTCGGTGCCGCGCTACGAGCTTGTATATCTGCTATTTTTGAATAGCCAAAGTGTAAAATAATGCTTTTTAGCTCAAATCAAAAAGTGACACCGATGCGTCCCAGGTCTTAATGGGTTAACTCAGAGGAGGAGGCTCAAAGCTTGACCTCTGAATCTCAATCAGGTGGCGGCTCGCTTCACCCGTTCTAAACGGCTGGCGGCTGGCGGGGGCATGAAGACAGGTTCTTTTTAACGACCCGTGTCTGTTTTCATGCACGGCTGGGCTCTTCTTCCTCACACGCACGCACACACACGCGCACACACACACACACACACATACACACGTTTGAATTATTATACTTGTGAGACCAATCGACAATTTAGGAGGATGACTTTAAGAATTTTTACCCTAAAGCCGAAAAGAGCCGATCTATAAGCTCACAACGCGTTGCATGTCAGTGCATGAAACCAGCACGTATAAATCAGGCATAACTCCAACCCTAACCCCTGAACCTAGAGATCTAATCCTAATCCCAATCTAATTGAACCTAATAGTACGCCTAACCCTAAACATTTTTTTTAAACCTCAAACAGCCATTTCTCTTGTGAGGACCTGGAAAATTGTCTATTTTGCAAATTCTACTATACTTGTGGGGTACATTTGTCCCTCACAAGTATAGTAACACAAGCCACACACACACACACACACACACACACACACACACACACACACACACACACACACACACACACACACACACACACACACACACACACACACACACACACACACACACACACACACACACACACACACACACACACACACACAGCTGGGCTCTTGTCTTTTGTCTGGCGTCTCTTCACGTCCAAGGCCTGTCACGACTGATAACTGAGACAATCTGTTGTGTGCCACAGTACACACACACACACACACACACACACACACACACACACAGTGGGTGGGACGGGTGGGGGGTGGATGGTGGCTCATCCTGAGCCGCGTGTCGTGCATCTTAAAGGAACGCATCGACTTTTGTCGAGTCCTTTGATCATCTCGGCTCTTTGAATTCTGCACCAGCGCGGCCCGATTTACGCTGTGGCGCGGCGAGCGAAAATAGCCGATATGCAAGCTCACGCCGCCTTGCAGTGCGAATCATTGTGAGCTTGTAGATCGGCTATTTCCAGGGTCTGACTATCGGCAAACATTAAAACCTTGACAGGCTAATGTAATCTAACTTTTGTGAAGGGTATGAAATTATGTAATTTTCCAGTTAAGTTGGGTTCTTGGGGGGGGGGGGTGCCTGGTAGCTCAGCTAGTTGCTACATAGACCATAATGCCACTTGTGAGTGTGAGGATCTGGGTTTCGAATTCTACCACCATCACCGGGCAGCCATAGCTTAGTCAGTGGGTACAGAGGCTCTCTGGTAAACAGAAGGGCACCGGTTCAACCCCCTGAGTCTACAGTATGTGTCCATGAGCAAGGCACTTAACTCTTTTAGTGCCACAATACGTCAAATACGTCATGAGGCCTGACGCCCCGTGTGCCACACTACGTCAAAAAAAATAAATAAACATGTTCAGAACCGAAGATATGATGATTTGAAGATTTGCTGCTCCATTCACTTCTTGTTTAACTTTTTACTGAAAAAGGCTGTATCTCGGCTCCTAAGCACTTTTTTTTTACAATTAATTTTGGTTGTGGCACTCAGAACCAAAATTCCATAAATAAGCATGGCACTGAAAGAGTTAACCCCCAACTGCTACTCCAGCACTTTAACTCAAGTACAAATCTGACTGAGCAACCTTCACTTGTAGTTCAGTAACATTTGAACAGGAGTATCTACAGTATACTGTACTTTGATGCTTTGTCTACTTTGTCTACCACTGACATTAAGCTTTGTATCTAAAATCAAGCAAACAAATGCCAAAGAAAACATATCTAGAAAAGGCCTGGTCTTTGTCGTATGATGCGGTCGAAGTCCACATCAGCGTCCAGCCACTTCATGTTCCACAAATTATGTCCGTCGTCATGGAAATGAAATGAGCATTATTTCCTGCTCATATGCGCTTCAGTGAAATGACACCTGCGCCGCGCTAATGCACCGACGGTTAACCAACGTCATTAAAGATTCCACGAAGGACAATCTGAAATTCACCAGATATATGACAGAGCAATGTGTGTGTGTGTGTGTGTGTGTGTGTGTGTGTGTGTGTACTTGTATTACAATACTTGTGAGGGTTCAACTGTCCCCACAAGTACAGTGGAACTTGAGAAATATACATTGTGAGGACCATTTTCCTCGGCCTCTACAAGAGAAATGGTTGTTAAATGGGTTGGGACAATAGCGGCTCGGGAGGTTGAGAGCGGCAGTCTTGGAAGGTTCCCGGTTTGATCCCTGCATGGCTGCATGTCTAAGTCTCCCTGAGCAAGGCACAGAACTGCTCTCCATGAGCAGGTTAGTGCCTTGCATGGTTTCCTTCGGCGACGGTTTGTGAATGTGCATGTGAATGTGTGTGTGAATGTGTGTGTGAATGTGTGTGTGAATGTGTGTGTGAATGTGTGTGTGAATGTGACATTCATTGTAAAGCGCTTTGGAGAAAGGCACTATAAATGCAGTCCATTTATATAGATTGTTGAAAGATTTGGAGAGTTATGCTTACATTCAGGAACAGCTTCAGGTCGGGGTTACGATTAGACATTTAGGGTAAATTGATACTTGATTGATACTTAGTTAAGTACCTGCGCCGCGCACCGAAAATAGGAGTCACGTCGCAACTAGTTATGAGCTTGTTATGGGTTAAAAATTGCCGTGGTAAAATGTTGATGTCCTCACTGGTATAGTATGTGTGTGTTCGTACAGTGCAGAGAGAGTGCACTATAGATTCATATCACGGTTCCTTTCCGTGCAAATCCAGTGAGATCCACATCTGCCTCCGAGTCAAAGCCACCGGGGGGGGAATTACGCTCATTGTTATTCAGGGCATCAGAGAGTAAAATTGGACTGTTTTCCATTCTTCCTGTGTGACCCCAGCGTCCAGACTCCGGTGGGAGGCCCTCTGCACACAGACTATTAACAGAAGCCACTATCCGCACAGAAAATAAGTTCGGGGAGAGTGAACTTGTCGAAATTAAGCCTAGCTCAGCAAGAATGAACTTGGCTCGGGGGGGAATTCTACCCAAGAGAAGGTTACACAAAAAATATGCTCTGTCTCTCTCCAACTTTTACACACACACACACACACACACACACACACCCCCACACACACACACACACACACACACACACACACACACACACACACACACACACACAAGCAACTGAGGCTGAACACATGCTGACATGCAACTCCGACACCACACTTTAACATTTTCTGCTTTTGAATATTAATGTATTGTAATTATATTGTATTCGTACATGAATGTAACAAAGACATCTGCTTGCACATGCTTGTGCACACGCACGTGTCATACACACACATGCGCGCGCCCGTTCGCATTACCATACTTATGACTGCAATTTCATGAATGCCATTTTAACCTAGCCTGGTTCCAGACCATAGACCCCGCCCACTCTCTGAGTGAGCTCCTTCAGTCTGATAATCAGGCTAATTTTAATCCATTAAAGCCGGGAAAGCATGTGTGTCATTTTAGATTTTAGCTTTTTATATATATATATATATATATATATATATATATATATATATATATATATATATATATATATATATATATATATGAAAAATAGCAGATAAACACATTTTGAGAACCACTGATTAAGAGGTCTTATTACATGTTCAACCTATCTTCATATAATTGGTCCTCACTAACACTCATTATAATATGGTAATTTGTTTGTCTACTAGCTCTGTGTCTCAGAGGAGAGCTGTGGACATTTCAGAAACCAGCCTACCAGTGACATCATCGATGGGGAAATCCAAGCTAATAGAAACTAAAGGCTTTCTATTCCTGGAAAGTTATCTTGCTATAATGGAAGCCATAAAATATTAAAATCTTGTTTGACTGCCAGAGTATTTTCATAAAGTACTCCCCCATTGCCAGCAATTTTTGTGTTTTTTTTATTTTTATATTTTGAAAATTTTCATGAAAATAATTGAACAGACTGTTTTTTAAAGACGCCGCACAAATCCGCCACCAGAGAGCAGCACATGATAGCTTGATCAGCTCCTGGTGTCACTGTTACCCTTCTTGGGCGATTAGACAGGGAAAACCATGAAAACGGATGTGACGTCCTCCCAGCTTGTTTTGATCGTCAGAATTACGTTGTGATACACGACGGCGATGACTGATCGTCACCCAGACCATAGATTATAGAAGAGAAGCTGTCCGTTTGTCCGTCATACCGTGTGAAAAACCGTTTGTTTACCTATTTTGGACGAAATGACCGGGGGAAAATAATCAAAAACCGGAAACGGAACCCAGGACATGAAACCGGATGCAGATATGGGTGAAGTAAGTGGAACTCGAGAATAACATTGAATTTTAAGCAGCATAGCGCGATCAGAGATTAAACAATGAACGCAAATCCAACGCGTCAAACGCGTCAATGGCGTGGGTGGATTAAGTAGTTATTGACGCGTTTTCGAGTCAATGGCGTTTATAGAGTTAATGGGTTAACTTTTTTTCCCTTCTTTTTTACAAAGCCTGAGTTATCCTTACTTGCGTGCTGGTGTCGCAAATATCAGATCTACAAGCTAACAACTAACAACTGATACAAAGTATCAATCAGGCAAAACTCTAACCCCTAAACTTAACCTCTAAATATCTAATCCTTTTGTGAATAATAATAATTATTTGTTTTATCATAAAACAACCATTTCTCTTGTGAGGACCAGGAAATATAGCCTGGTAAACCCTCCCTCCGGAAAATCTCATTTACATTTGATTTCAGGAAGGAGTCTGGCCTGAAGGCTTGTATGGGCGTTTCTAGCGCATTACCAAAAAAACGAGCCTATCAGCGTCGTCGCTCATCGTTCTGTGATTGACAGCGAAAGTTGGCCAATCAGGTAGCGAGTTCGAGTGAGCCCGAATGGCACCGAGTGCAGCCTGAATGCAGCCGACAAAACACGAACGGCAGCCATCTTTTCTGTGCGCTATTTTCTCCGCTGTTTTAAAACTTCAAAAAGCTCTCAAACTTCTATTTTGAGGCACGGAATTTACTTATAAGATATCGTTTGGATAGAATTTAGTTGTTTAACTTCATATATGTGGTCAATTAATCATGACGGAGCCTATTTAAAAATAAAAATTTAGAGAACCGGCAGGGGCGGGCAGTGACACGCATGTATCCGAATAAGGCAACCTATTTTAGGCATGGCCGTCTCAAAAGTCCCGTTGCGTCACATTAGTCTGGAAGTGGTAAAAATGCACTGGCTGAAGTGGGACACTGCTGATTGGCTGAAGGGGTTGTCAGTCAACGGTATTACTCCCGCCCAACTCCAGCCCACAGCCAAAATTGCAGAATGGGCGATCATGCCAGACTCACTCCTGAAATAAATTACAAATGAGATTTCCGGAGGGAGGGTTTACCAGGCTACAGGAAATAGTCCTCACGACGTCTATTTCACATTCTACTATATTTGTGGGGACATTTTGTCCACATTTAATCATTTATTTATTAAGTTACCTGTCGTGTCTTCTTACAGCTGATGTTGGGCGGGCTGTAGGCCTTGATCTGAACACACTGTTGATTGGGCGACCACAGCCAGGTGTTCTCCTCCGTCCACCTATCACACTCCTGCTTCCTGGTACACCTGTGCAAAAAAACGACCAACCACAAAGCTCAGCTTGATGCGCAACGACTGAACTACGTATCATACTTATTTCCTCTACAAAAAAGCCTCTTTGCCAAAAATAGCCGATCTACAAGCGCACAGCACACCACATATTGACATGCTCTGAGCTCGTAGATCAGCGACTTTTTGCAGAATAGGGATGCTGGGGTCTAAGCCGGTTAAAGCTCCCAATTACATGTTATTATTAATAGACTTTTAGCCAAAACACACACACACTCACCGGCCCTCCAGCACACACCAGCCACAGTAGGGGTCTTTCATGGACACACAGGAGTCACAGGTGGTCTTCAAGTGACACTCCTGGACAGGCACCATGGTGATCTAGAGGGACAGCATGCTGCATTAGTACACTGCTTCAAAAAACACTTTCATTTCAAACTGAAAGATAACAAGCCACGGACCCCCATTTGAAAAATATCTTACTTGTTAGATTAGACGAAGTACTGTACATAATTCTAAAACTTGCTTTACTGTAGATGGGTTGAGAGAAACCTATGATATGAATAGTCATGCTTATTCTCTCATTAGATTACCTTCTAGCTGATGAAATTAACCACTTTTGTAGGCAAAACAATTATCAAACTAGAAAAAGTGCTCCTCGGAGCACAGGTCTCCGCCAGGTCAGGTACGTTATTCTGGCCTCCTGGTGGCGCTATAATAGGCCAATGTGAAAAGGGTGCCAACCGTGCCATTTATTCTTGCATTGACACTGCATTCATGATTTGAGGCATTTTGTTCCAAAAATGTGTTTTGCTAAATTAGACCTGCTGGTGGCGCTATAACAGGCCAATGTGAGAAGGTTGGCATTTCTTCCTCGGCCTAGTGGGAATGTGCGTGTGAAATTTCACGGAAATTGCAAGCTGTGTGTATACTTGTATATATTTGTGTATGCTTTTTGTTCAAAACGGACCAATCCTGCAAACTTTGGAAGCCAACCTTAGGCAATGAGGATGGAATATGGGAAATCGGACAGATCCGTGTTGATCACATGACTATAGAGATACTGTGTACTGATTTGCATGACGTTTGGATAAAATTTGTAGGAGTAATATAAAAAATGTTTTTTTGCACAAATCGGCCTCCTGGTGGCGCTATAACAGGCCCATGTGAAAGATTTGGGGCAGAAGTTCTGAATTGGCATCCAGGGAGTGTGTGTGCACAGTTTCGGAGCGACCGGGCCAACGGTGCCGGAGATTAGCTGGTGACAGACGGACACACGGACGGACGGACAGGGGGTAAATCATACTCTCTCGCCATGCCTTCGGCCTGGCGGAGACAAAAATCACAAAGATGGCATGTTGTGAGCATAGTTAGGGAATTTTAGCAATATGTGTGGACCATCTGTGAAAAAAATTACTACCAATAGCTTTCTTCACCGATGTGTTCTTATAGGTGTCTAGAATCACCTCTCAATTAATGTAAACCCAAATCCTCGTGGAAAATCCTGGAGAGCCAATCAAAGTTAAGGAGCCCAGAGGGCTTGGGTGAAAAATATTTAAGTCTAAAATGAACTTGTGAGGTGTCTAACTAGGGGTTTTCAGGGGTGCTGAATCCATTCCAACCATTATTTTTGAGTAAAAATGTCTCCCTAGCCATCTAATATTGGTATATTGGTTATTGTTAGTGTATAATCAGTGTATAATCAATGGTAGGGGATTGGGGTGTTGTTGAATTGATTCTATTCTGAAAAATAAAATAAGAAAATATTGCTAAACACTTGATAAGAGTGTACACGGGATACACTGTCTGCATGTGGGGAAGGAGTGGGAGTGTTGCATCCTGGCAAATATGTCTGGACGATTTTAAGGTACGGTAGTTTATCTACTTTTTGGCATTTATTTTCCTCTGCTGGCAAAACTTTTGATTACTGTGAATTTAGATGTCAATTTTCTCTAGCCTATTGCTTACATTGAACAACCATTAGTTAAACAATCATGACACTTGTCTTTTAGTAGACAACATGGAAGAGGATTCTGTAGCTTGTGGCTTAAGGTGCTTCATCTGTGGTGGTCCTGAGACTGAGATTCAAAAGCTCTCAAAAGTCACCCAAAAAGGCTATGCATAGATTTTGTCTTATTCTGAGAGTGTGGATGATGCAGCATTAATCAGAAGACTTCATGAGGACTGGAAAAACTGAGATGACCCCAAACTAAGATACCATTTGGAATGCAAAACCGAGCTATACAGTTGTGCAAGAAGTATATCCACTGGAAGTTTTTTTTCATTGTGATGAAAGTTGCCACTTGCAGATTTCAATCCTATTCTATGTTGTGAGTGACATCATGATTTAATAAAAACTTTAAACATAATCTATTCTTTAGAGCAAGATGAGCAAGACCAACGGCTAGACAGGAAGAAAAGACGCAGGGCATTGTCTGGGTCAAGTAGTTCAAGTGCTAGCTGGCACACTTGATCTACCATAATACTTGCAGAAAGAAACCCTGGTAAGTCTTTTGTATGTAAGATTCAAATGAATTTTCATAATTGTTTTTCTTGCTCCTCATTGTAGGCTTCCACTCAAAGTCAAATAATTTAATCATGCACATACTGTATGTGGCTACCTTTTATCCAGACAGAGCTTGGCAGTTGTATCGTGCACCTGATAATGTCTACCAGGACCGACTGAAAAGGAGTTTAATGCAGAGATCAAAGCGACGAGGTGATGACTTGAAGTCGCTGGTCGCCTGTCTGGTATTATAGATTTGGTGGCAGAAGAGGCAGTATATCATATTCGATGAAGAAGAGACTTTGAGAACCCTGTTACAAAGTCTGAGGTAACATTATATGGATACACAATACAGCTGTACAATACAACTCACATTTTTTATCCTTTATTAGTCCCCCTCATTCCTGGACCCATATCAATCTAGCAGAATCAATTATTTTGAAGTCAAAAGTTTCACTATTAAAAATTATATTTCTTCCCTCAGGATAAGAAATGTGAGTTGCATTGTACAGCTGTATTGTGTATCCATATAATGTTACTTCAGACTTTGTAACAGGGTTCTCAAAGTCTCTTCTGCATCGAATATGATATACTGCCTCTTCTGCCACCAGGCGACCAGCGACTTCAAGTCCCCAGTCATCACCTCGTCGCTTTCCTCTCTGCATCAAACTCCTTTTCAGTCGGTCCTGGTAGACATTATCAGGTGCACGATACAACTGCCAAGCTCTGTCTGGATCAAAGGTAGCCACATACAGTATGTGCATGATTAAATTATTTGACTTTGAGTGGAAGCCTACAATGAGGAGCAAGAAAAACAATTATAAAAAATCATTTGAATCTTACATACAAAAGACTTACCAGGGTTTCTTTTCAACGTGCCAACATTGATACCTTCATTGCAAAGGATGCAAGTATTATGGTAGATCAAGTGTGCCAGCTAGCACTTGAACTACTTGACCCAGACAATGCCCTGCGTCTTTTCTTCCTGTCTGGCCGTTGGTCTTGCTCATCTTGCTCTAAAGAATAGATTATGTTTAAAGTTTTTATTAAATCATGATGTCACTCACAACATAGAATAGGATTGAAATCTGCAAGTGGCAACTTTCATCACAATGAAAAAAAACTTCCAGTGGATATACTTCTTGCACAACTGTATAGCTCGGTTTTGCATTCCAAATGGTATCTTAGTTTGGGGTCATCTCAGTTTTTCCAGTCCTCATGAAGTCTTCTGATTAACACATTGCATGCCAGTCGCGTAGATCTACGCGAACCTATTTAAAGCCGCAGCGTGCCAGTCGCGTAGATCTACGCGAACCGCCGATTCCCATGTTAAGTGCCCCAGGTGCACTTTCCGATTTTTTTGATCCATTTCCGGTTTCTGGTTTCCGGTCGGAAACGGAATTATTCGGGTTCCGGTTTTTTCGATCGTATCCGCTTCCTGTCTGGGATCCTGTTTAAAACTCGATTTTCTCTGGTTGTTGTTTTTCTCCTCGCTGATCACTGTTTACCGTTTATCGGCTGTAGCTTCAAGATGGCGGCACGGATTTGGAAACTGTTTTCGCTGCCCGTTTCTCACGGATCCGCTGTGTGTTTAGAACCAAATGAACGCGCACTTTTAACTTATTTAGCGAGGTCTGTGGCGACATGAAAAAAACTAAAAAACAACAATAAAACGCTGGCACTGGTGAGTACATTATGAGATTAAACTCTGGCATGGAATGTGTTAATGCTGCATCATCCACACTCTCAGAATAAGAATAAGAAATCTATGCATAGCCTTTTTGGGTGACTTTTGAGAGCTTTTGAATCTCAGTCTCAGGACCACCACAGATGAAGCACCTTAAGCCACAAGCTACAGAATCCTCTTCCATGTTGTCTACTAAAAGACAAGTGTCATGATTGTTTAACTAATGGTTGTTCAATGTAAGCAATAGGCTAGAGAAAATTGACATCTAAATTCACAGTAATCAAAAGTTTTGCCAGCAGAGGAAAATAAATGCCAAAAAGTAGATAAACTACCGTACCTTAAAATCGTCCAGACATATTTGCCAGGATGCAACACTCCCGCTCCTTCCCCACATGCAGTCAGTGTATCCCGTGTACACTCTTATCAAGTGTTTAGCAATATTTTCTTATTTTATTTTTCAGAATAGAATCAATTCAACAACACCCCAATCCCCTACCATTGATTATACACTGATTATACACTAACAATAACCAATATACCAATATTAGATGGCCAGGGAGACATTTTTACTCAAAAATAATGGTTGGAATGGATTCAGCACCCCTGAAAACCCCTAGTTAGACACCTCACAAGTTCATTTTAGACTTAAATATTTTTCACCCAAGCCCTCTGGGCTCCTTAACTTTGATTGGCTCTCCAGGATTTTCCACGAGGATTTGGGTTTACATTAATTGAGAGGTGATTCTAGACACCTATAAGAACACATTGGTGAAGAAAGCTATTGGTAGTAAATTTTTTCACAGATGGTCCACACATATTGCTAAAATTCCCTAACTAGCAGGGAACTCGGGTGTCTCCGTGTTCAGGGTTAGGACACTTGGACACTGAACCTGGAGGAGCTGGGGATCATGTCCGCAGTTCAAATTTGAATATTTTGGGGGGGTGGTGGACTGAAAACCACTGATGTAGAGAACTGTGGAACAATAATGGTCACGTACATAGCGAGGCGGTGTTGCATGGTGACTCATCACCAGTGCTGTAGCCTTGCATCGGCCCATCAAACTCACTCTATGCACCACAGTCAATGGCAGCCATTTTTATTTATCACACCTAATCATGTTTCTCTGTGCAGCGAGGGTCATCTGCCTTTTGATTTACGATTTTACACCCCGGCCGAGGGAATAAATTCACCTCTCCGATGACCACAACAAAGACAGGGTCTAATAAATATAAATGCGACGGCGGGTGGGAGAGGGGCGGAGTATTGACGCGGGCCTTGATCAGAGTAAATAGCTTTTGCAGGAGAGCGGCGGTGTAATTAGCTCGTTTCTGAATCGATGGCACGGCAGACAGAGAGACGGAGAGAGGATGAAAAGGAACGAGTGAATAGCTCAACTCCCAACCTTCCAGTGGTGGAAAGTAACTAAATACATTTATTCGGGAACTGTACTTAAGAACAACTCTCGACAAGCTTTTGAAAAAGGTTTGACACATTTTGAAAAACGCTACTTTTACTATGTATATTTTCATGACAATACTTTCAATGACAATACAGGAAGGACTCTTATACAGTATTTCAACATTATGGGTGTTGCTACTTTTACTCCTTCCAGCGCTGCGACCTTGTCAACGTGCGTGGCAACATAAAGGTTTTCACACTCATTCACGAAGGACAGAATAGAAAGATCAGGTGAGACGATTTATAGAAGAAAATAAAAGTTTAGTGAACAACAGGAAAGCAGAACAACCTTTGACCTCCGAGTTGTGTTCGTTTAAAACAGAAGGACAGAGGAATCAAATAAAATGACACAAAACCAACTCCACCAGCAAGTGTAAGAAGTGTAACTTCTTTTTTTTTTTGATAAATCAAATAATCTTGAAGCGCGTTTTCTTTTTTTTTCATTCTGGTAAATTTTATATATCAACAAATCAATTGTGGACATCACTATTATTATTTAAATGTTTATGTTAGTTATTAACTCATTCTCTGTGGTGATGTAGAGATGTTATATTAGTTATTAACTGTAGGGATATGCAGACGTTATATTAGTTACAGTATTATTAACTGTACCTTCTTCTCGGTGGTGATATACAGATGTTGGAAGCTGGCATCAAACAGCAGGTTCTTGTTGACCTTGTCCCCGGTCACACGACCTGAACGACTGTACACCTCTGGACTGGAGGACAGATGCACCTTCAACACCTGAAAGATTAAAAACATATTATTATTATCATTATTATTACAGTCTATAAGTAGTTTTAGATCAGCTATTTTCACTATATTTGAAATAGGGCTTAACCTTCAGTGGTTCATTCATAACATACTGTTTTGTTTCCCTTCCTAGAAATATAGTGGAGTCAAAGTCATACAGTAAGTATCCCAAAATAAAAATACTCAAGTAAAGTGCAGTACTCAAGTACATGTACTTTGTTACTGTCCACCACTGCAAACAAACCAAATGTACATTCAACACCTGAAGTACAAAAGTACAAAAACTAATCATCAGGAAACGCTGCATACAAATGTGCTTAGTTAGCATTCAATGGGCAATCTCTGCAGTCTGTCAGACGATCTGCTGGCGTCCTTGAGTTCCAGCCGCACAATGCAATGTATAATAATAATAAATAATTTAGCACAAATATACATAATAAATAAACAGAAGACATTACAGAGAGGCTGAGAGCAGTAGATTAGCACAGACATGAGAGAGAATGCGTGAAAGAGAGACAGAGAAAGAAAGATGGACCAAAAGAAAGATTGAAAGAAACAAAAAGTATATTATGAGAAGGGAAGGACATCAAAATAAGAGTTTGGAGGATAGGAGATTGAAATTCTAATACTGTAGCTCAAAAGGAGCTATTTATGCAATTGGAAAACTACTGGATTCAATTGCAAAACTGAAGGTAGAAGTCAGCAACTCCGTAGTTAAAAAAACTATGAACTGCAAAGATTTCTACAACAAAACTTCTAAAGTTGGGTGGCATATGATCCCAGTTTTAAACCGAGAATTTATGTTCGAATAATTTAAACCAGTGGTTCTCAAAGTGGGGTCTGGGGACAAAAGGTTCCATGAGGGGGTTCCAATGGACCCTTACAGGCCTGTAACTCTGGTGAGACTATTGCTTCGCCCAGGTCAACGTGGTTTTGAGGTTAGGTTTAGGTATAATTTCTATGAGGTTAGGGTTAAGGTTAGGCATGGTGTTTGTGAGGTTAGGGTTGAGGTTACGTTTAGGCATAGTTTTTGTGAAGGTAAAGGTTAGGGTTTAGGCGCAACCTGGGCGACACACCAATGAAAGAGGGAGTCCCGTAACTCTGAGAGGGTAAAAAATGGCGGAGGGAGGGAGGGAGAGACAGAGAGAGAGACAGAGAGAAACAGAGAGAGACAGAGAGAGAGACAGAGACAGAGAGAGAGAGAGAGAGAGAGAGAGAGAGAGAGAGAGAAACGGAATAGATTGAAGAGAAACGGAATAGATAAGACCATAGTCGGATGTGATGATTTCACCTCTCCGGTGGTCGTTCCCAGGAACGCCACGGCGTGCTGCGTCTCCACGGCGACAGCCACCGCCGTCATGTGACTCTTGCGGACCAGCGTGGGTTCGGTGGCCAGGGCGAACTCCGCCTTGCTGGCCAGCGGAGAGGGCAGGAACTCTGCACCGCACTTAAAGCTTAAAGCCATGTTGTTCTGATGGAGGTAAAACACACATGGCAGAGGGGGGTTCACATATATTGTTTAGCACAAAACTAATGGGATTCACGCTGCGTCTGATATCACTCACAGGGACCTGGAAACAGTCATCCACGCTTTTATTACCTCTCGATTGGACTATTGTAACTCGCTATACCATGGGCTGGCTCAGTCTACTCTCTCCCGTCTGCAGATGGTCCAAAATTCTGCTGCTAGACTCCTAACTGGAACCAGGATGCGAGAGCACATTACCCCGGTTCTGGCCCAATTGCACTGGTTACCAGTGAAATATCGCATTGATTTTAAAATTTTACTTTTTGTTTTTAAAGCCTTAAATGGCCTTGCGCCACAGTACATTTCTGACTTACTTTCTGCACCTCCTACCCTCAGAGTTCTTAGGTCATCTTCC
The DNA here is from genome assembly GCF_963280865.1 of Gymnoscopelus braueri. Classification (NCBI taxonomy): domain Eukaryota; kingdom Metazoa; phylum Chordata; class Actinopteri; order Myctophiformes; family Myctophidae; genus Gymnoscopelus; species Gymnoscopelus braueri. Next base: position 6,754,848 of record NC_137625.1, on the reverse strand, counting down.
CAAATGCCCCTCGACATTCCCCCAACAAACCTTAGAACTAAAGGTGACCGGGCTTTCTCCGCTATTGCGCCCACACTCTGGAACAATTTACCACTGCACATTAAATCCAGCTCCACCATTGAAAGTTTTAAATCCACCCTAAAAACCCACCTCTTCTCCATTGCCTTCAGCTCAGTCTGAGGGCATTCTTAACTTATGGCCATTGAATGTATTTTTCCTCTTTTTTTTGTATTTATTTTATGTTCTCCTATCTTTGGTGTTTTTGTTTAGGTATTGCTTTATGTTTCTTTAGCTATGCTGTATTTTTATTAGGTTATACTATTGTGATTGTAAAGCACTTTGGGTCAACTTCTGTTGTTTTTAAATGTGCTATATAAATAAAGGTGACTTGACTTGACTTGACTCAATCTGGTAACCCATTCGGTTAAAAAAAGGGGGGGAACAAATCTTTGTTTTTGCCTCTGAGGACACAACCTCCTATTTTGCGTTAATAAGGAACTCGGGTTTGGCTTATCGCTAGCTTTGACTGGGGTTTAGTTTAAGGCAATGGTTACCAACTTTTCCTGCATCAGGGCCCACTTATAAATCGTGAAAAGCGTTTGAGGCCCACCCATCTGACCACTTAACGTAGCCATTTCAAGGCTTCACAAAAGGCACCCTAGGCCGACACTGACCACTTGAGTACCGGTACACGATACATCGTCAGACTTGGAGGAGTAAGGAGAGTAGACGGCAGGCTTTCCATCGATGTTTCCGTTGTCACTGTAGCAGGCTCCTATGATCTGCACCAGCCTCTGGTTGATGACATGCAGAGGGTACATACCTGCACCCAAAAAAACAAACCACACCACGGTCACAGACCTACACACAACAGGGTCCCCAGCGAAATTAGTTAACATAGTGTCACAATCATTTTAACCACTTAGCTTTGGCTATTCAAAAATAGCAGATATACAAGCGCATTGTAGATCTGCTATTTTGAAAAATCTTGAAAATGTGTGCATAACTTTGAATATATATTTTTTAAAGCGAACGTTTTTAACTCAAATCCTTGCTTCTGGGGTTCCTGACACAAAACATTTTCAAATGGGGGTCCACGGCTTTAGGGGTTCTTGGCATGAAAAAGGTTGAAAACCACTGGTATAGATAGACGCTCGGCCAAACCGGGCCACGTGGATTAGAACCCCTGGACTTCATGAGCCTCGAATCTTGAATGGAAAAGTAGTTTATAATTTATTAAATAGACTCGACGGGGAATGCTCAAGTTCATTCAAGGTTTGGCAGCACAGGACAGAGAGAAAGGTATTTCTCTGTGGCCTGTGGCACGCATTAAACCAAGATGAATGTGCGACACCACTGCCAAAGTCTGTCAAACATTCATCAGAGTTAGGAAGAGACAGAGATATGTGGACACGAGGGGACAAACAGGAGCTTGAGTTCCTTCTTTTTGGAAATAGAGCTGAAACTATAGATTATTTCATTAGTGATTAGACATTCGCCCGGGACCACAACTTGTGATAATAGCAGATCTACAAGCTCACAACGCGTCGCTTGTAGATCGGTTATTTACACTACTTCTTAAACGTTGTTTTTATTTATTTATGGAAATTATTTGATTTGATTTATGAAATAATTATGTTGGAATTCATTTCATTGATGAAAAGTAGGGATTTAATTTATTTACTTTTTTTATCTTTTGGGAAAAAGTTGTTTAATGGAAGACACAAAAAAGGGGACATTTACTCACTTCTATCAATTACTTTTTCAATTAAAATAATGGAGATAAATATTCAGTGACTACTTGAAAAAGGTAAGAAAATCAAAAAATCACTGGCAGTGGGCAAACGCGGCCAGAAATAAGTCTGGCAGTGAGTTAAGTAATAAGTTAAACAAGAAGTGAATGGAGCAGCAAATCTTCGGATCACGATATCTTGGGTTCTGAACATTTTTTTCCAAAAATAAATCAAAACTTGTGATAACTCGTTCTTGGCAGCCAGGGCATTCAGAAAAATACTCGTGATAACTCGTTCTTGGCAGCCAGAGAGTTAACAAATTGACAGAAAATTCAAATAGATTATTTTTTTAAGTGACTAAATCGATTAGTCTGATTGTAAGATTCAGACAATATAGAACATCACCAAACCCAGTACTGTTTTTTTTAAATATAAAAATGTTAACTTCCTGTTGATTTTGCCATTTTTATTAAGAAGAAAACCCGGACTGGATTCGCGGATCCGGATCCGGATCTTCAAATAGTAAAATCAGCAGGAAGTTAACATTTTTATTAAAAAAACAAACAGTACTGGGTTTGGTGATGTTCTATATTGTCTGAATCAGCTTTGTTCATGTTCGTTTACGTGCTAAAAGAGTGACTTTGAGAGCTGTTTTACTGTACAATGTAAGTCAATGAGGAGCAAATTTAGAATCATCAATTTCTAAACAATGGAGCAATTATTTTTTATTTCTTGTCCACCTTTGGAGTTACATCATGGTAAGGTAAATACACAACCCAAACCTCTACCAAAGTGGTCTTACCCTTTAAGCCCCATTTTAGACATCATTGTACAACGGTGTCGCACGAAAATAGCCGATCTACAAGCTTACAATGAGTCATGATGTGTCCCGTTGTCAGTTTGTAGATCGGCTTTCTATTTTCAATTGGATTATTTTAACAATAATTAGTTGGAGATACGCACACAGGGCGGAGCTGGACGGATCCTCATCAGAACTGAAGACGATGAACAGAACTTTATCTGTTTGCGAGACGTTACCGTAGCGACCAGATGATGTCATGTGGTCGGAGAGAGATTCACCTGGTGCTGCTACATATGCAGCCTGGAGAGAGAGAGAGGGAGAGAAGGAGAGAGAGAGGGAGAGAAGGAGAGAGAGAGAGAGAGAGAGAGAGAGAGAGAGAGAGAGAGAGAGAGAGAGAGAGAGAGAGAGGGGAAAGATAGAAAGAGGGAGGGAGGGAGAAAGAGAGAGGAGTGGAAGGGAGGGAGAGAGAGCAAGACAGACAGACAGAGAAGGGGAGATAAACAAGGGCAAGGGGAGGTGAGAGAGAGAGGCGGGGGGATAAAGAAAAGGAGAGAGAGAGAGAGAGAGAGAGAGAGAGAGAGAGAGAGAGAGAGAGAGAGAGAGAGAGAGAGAGAGAGACAGACACAGAGACAGAGAGAAAATGCACAACCCACAAAACAACATGAATGAATAAATAGAATAGACAGAGGCTGATAATTCCATAATAAAATAAACATGAAGGATAACAAAAAAAGTAATAACTTTACTTTATCTTCAAAGTAATAATAAATTAATAAAAAACATCTCACCTGCACTTTGTTGTATTTGTTGGTAGCACTACAGTTGAGCTGCAGCTCAGTGTAGGAGTAGTAGAACTGATCATCTTCACACATCCTGCACATCAAGCAAACATTATTGTTTATTAGTCTATATATTAATTTTTTTTCAATTTAATTAAGATTTTTCTAGTTAAGTTCAAGGTTTTTTTTGGTAATATGAGGTAGTCAGGGCTGAAATTCCAAAAGGTCAGGAAAATTGCGGAAATAGCGGATCTACAAGCTCACAACGCGTCGCATTGCAACGTGTTGTGAGCTTTGATTTGAGATTGTAGATCTGCTATTTTCGCTGTTTTCCTTTATTGATTTTGGCCATTTTTGACAACAGGGGTTAAAACAAGCATAGCAAAAAATATTGGATAATATCCAACCAAAATATTAGGCTTATCCTATTAGGCCTATTAACATGACGGACCACGTGATCACGCTCATGTCACTATGACTCAGCCATAACCATATAACAACCTGGAGATAAAGGTGAAGTTCTTGGTGTCCTGGACGCCCAGCGTCCGCGAGAACAGGAAGTAGACGAAGCCGCCATCATTGAAGGCGAAGCGGAAGTCGTGCAGGTAGCGCAGGACGAAGGGGTTGGCCTGAACGGCGGACGCATCGATAATGCTGTCAAACACCCCCCACTCACCGAAGTCCTGGAGGATGCGAGTGGAGATGAGCTTGGTGCTGTCATGACTGCCATAACCCTTACCCACCTGGAGGGGGAGACAGAGAAAGAGGGAGATCATTTTTAACCGCTGTCAGTTTTTAATGTTTAAAAGAAAAAGAACACAATGAAATATGTTTTCAGCTTGTAGATCTGCTATTTTTGGGGAAAAAATTGTTAGTGGTTAAATTTTAAAAAATGTGTTCATGCGTTTATTTTGTTTCTATCAAAGAGTTAGTTTTTTTTTATGAGTTAAACGTTCTCGAAGGTAAAACTTTTATCAAATCTAAGTTTTGGAAATTGATAACGTGTTTTGACATGATATGGGTATAATTGGTGGGCTAGGAGGACTCTCCATCAATGGGATGAGCATCGTACCCAAAATTCTGGCATTTGTCAGCCTCAACATAAAGCTGTATTATGCAATGTTTTTTATGTTTTATTATGTTTTTGTAGTGAGTACATTTTTATTTCGTCCCATATGTATAGTAGAGTATGTTAATACAATATAACTTATACACTTGGGGTGGTTGGTCTCCCTGCTCTTCTATTGAGGCATTTAGATCGTGTGTCTATATAGACACAACCTTTGACACTATCCTGTTTCTGGTCTGACATTTTATTTTGACCTGAGGGTCAAAATGAAATGTCTCAGTGGTTAAAGGTTTCAAGCCCTTGTGCAGGAGACCCAGGTTCAAATCCAGGTTAGAACAGGAAAATTAACACTGCAATGGCATGTGTGTCTCTGGGCTCCTCTCTCACCAGGAAGACGGTGACGTTGTCCTTATGGTCCTTGGTGTAGTAGGACATGACGCCCACCACGGTCACCCCCTCCTCAGCGCTGGCGACGTAGGACTTCTCCCCCTTGGTGTCACTGAAGTACACCAGCTGGTCCACGTTGCTCAGGTTCCTCAGAGAGCAGATCCCCCGGAACAAGCTGCCGCACACCACCAGCTCATCCTGCATGGATCAGAGCATTAGATCTCAAAGTGGGGTGAGATCCAAACTTTTTAATTTCAAGGACCACCATAACTCAAGAGAGTGTACACATGGAACCAAATGGACCCGTACACTCTCAGAGTTGTGGTGCATGGAGTTAGAGACCTGTAAGGGTCCATTTGGAACCCACTCAAGTAACCCAGAGGGTTCCTGAACCTCACTTTGAGAACCACTACAATAATATGTATGTAAAACTGTACAGTATGTATGACAGAATTTGTGTTTATCAAAAATCATTCTTTATTTTAATTTTTTATGTTTACTAATGGTTAACCCATTCAATCTGGGAACGCATCTACAAATGTCTTCTAAATTCTAACAGGTTTCTGAAAAACGTATATATCTTCTTCTACATCAGTGGTCCTCAAACTTTTTCTTGTCAAGGACCACCCAAAATGATATGCATTTGGCCGCGGACCCCCATCTCAAAATATTTCGTTCCAGGGACCCCCCAGGAGCAAAGGTTTGCAAAAAATAGCAGATCTACAAGCTCATAGAGCTGGAGCTATGAGCTTGTATATCTGCTATTTTTTTAATAGCCAAAGAAATCAAAAAAAATTACACAGATGCGTTCCCGGTCTTGATGGGTTAAAGCAGGGCTACTCAACTTAAGATGGCTCAGGGGCCACTCAGCAAAATGCCAAAAGTCCAAGGGGCCGCCAGCTAAAAATAACGGTCCTATTTTGGATTTTGTAACACACACTACATATTGTTATTGTTATAAGAAAATGTACTTTTTGACATCATATTGAAAGTGTACCTGTTTATTTTGTGTGTATGTCCAGTGGCATCAGTTCAGCAAAAGCTAAGGTATGGCAAGGTTAGGGTTGCCAACTCCCAGAGATTGAATTAACGGAAAAACGAAAAAAATGGGGGTCAAACCCCCCAAAAAACCCGAAATGCATAGAAAACTATGCATTATACCTGTAACAATTGACGCACCTGTATGTATGTCTGTCTGTTTATTTTTGGAAAAAAAATTAGCAACACATATATTTGAACGGAAATGTATATTTTTATCCTGTGCTTAAAAAAAAAAAAAAAAAAAAAAAAACCTTTTTTTTTTTTCCTTTGACCGCCAAGACGCTGCGTTGGGGCCGCATGCGCAATTGGACCGGGAAAGGGAACCGGAATGGTTAAAAACCTCAAGGATCCCAACCGTCTATCTACCTTGTCGCCGTGCACCAGCAGCAGCTTGTTGTGGTTGTCGGTGTCCTCCGCCTCCTCGCAGGCGGCGGTGACGGGCGGCGTGCACAGCCGGTTGTCTTTCTGGGGTCCCGTCTCGGTGCGCGCCTCCTGGTGCAGCGCCGCGTCCAGCTGGTAGAGGGCGTTGACCGCGCCCACGTACAGGCGCCCCGTGCGGGGGTCCCGGACCACGTTGTTGATGAGGTTCGGCGAGGTGAACTCGGCTGGGGGGGCGTCGCCGAGGGAGGGGCTTAGGTGAACGGTCGCCAGGGCGACCCACAGGGTCCATCGCCACGCCTTCCACCGCTCCATGTCTGGTGGAGAGAGAGAGAGAGAGACAGAGAGAGAACACGTTAATGTCTTCTCTGAAACAGAGCTGTTATTTTATTTAGCTGACAGTAACAATACCGTTCAACAGCCAGCACAATGTGTGAGAGAGAGAGAGAGAGAGAGAGAGTGAGAGAGTGAGAGAGAGAGAGAGAAATAGAAAATAACAACGAGCACTCTCAGTGTATGATGCAGTTTACGGGTGCACGGCTCACGAAGATTCACAGTAGATAAAGTAATAGCCAGCACTCCGAAGTCCTTCTGGTACTTTCATACACGCTGAAGAAGGCTTGACGCCGAAACGCGTCCGTGTGTGCTGTGTTGTCCGTGCTGCATATGAAATAAAAGTACCAGAAGGACTTCGGAGTGCTGGCTATTACTTTATCTAGAGAGAGAGAGAAAGACAGACAGTCAGAAAGACAGAGAGACGAGGGAAAATAGAAAAACAAAACAGAATCCTGAGGTGTTTGTTTAAACCACACATATCCACCTGAAAGAGAGAGAGAGAGAGAGACAGGGGAGACGGAAACAAATAAGAGGTAATATGCCAAGAGAGCAAGAGAGTTGCTGAGCCAGAGAAGATAGAAATATTTATTTATCTTTAAGAGAGAAAAGCGTGTTAGAGAGGGGGGGAGGAGGACGTGAGAGCCAGGAGGAGGAGGAGGAGGAGAAAAAGAACAAACAAAAAGAAGAAGACGACGACAAAGCAGAAAAAGAAAAGGAGAAGCATTAGTAGTTTAGTGATGCAGACTAGTGAACTTGGCTGGGAGTTTTAGGTGTTTAATTATCACTACAGCCTGAAGCCACAAGCTTCCTACTGTCAATGAAGCTACTGGGACACAAACAGAAAAACACAAACACACACCTCCATCCTTTCACTGCCAACACCACCACTATGAAATCTGCAGTCCATTGAGTTCATGATTTGCGGCATTTTGTTCAAAACAGGCCACTCCTGCAAACTTGTCAACACAGTGGGCCCAGGGATTCAACTACAGTGGGCCATTACAATTAGTATTTCCAACTAATTTAAATCATCTCGGATTTCTGCAATATGCAAATAAGCTCACTGTACTTCTACTCTCATTACAGCTCATGATTCTGTTCTTTAAAAAAAAACGCAAAAAAGGTGAGAAGACATAAACTTTCTCCCCTCCCCATCTCTCCCTGTTGTGAATGGACTGTCACTGTACACATCTGTCACATAAAAGGAGAAAAAGCATCCGTTTAAGATGTCTCTATTTGTTTTAATATACTTTAGCTCCTGCCAAACATCTTCACACTTTCACTTCCTCCTCTGCCCCCCCCCCCCCCCCCACCCTCACCTGTCCTCTTTTATCTTCTGTTCATTCCATTCTTTCATCTTCCTCCCTCCATTCTTTCACCCTGCCTACTGTCAACTGGCTGCCTTTCACAGGTGCGTCACAGTGGGCAGCCCAGGAGAGTGTGTGTGTGTGTGTGTGTGTGTATAGTGCGTGCGGTCTTTTAATATAGGTGTGCGTGTGTGCGCATGTGCATCAAACTAGTATCAGTTATTAACAAAATGTATGCGGCAATGCGCGCACGCGCACACACACAAATCCTCGGTAACTCATTACATTCCTGACTGCAAAGATTCTAAAACTCTTTCCAGGAATCTGACCTGTCGAAAAACTTTATAGCCGAGTCTCCAAACCTGGTCTGTCTGTCTGTCTGTGATTCTCCTGCGGTCACTTGCTGCCATTCACATTTGTCTCTGTCTCACTGTCCGTATGTCACTCACCCATGTTTGTGTGTGTGTGTGTGTGTGTGTGTGTGTGTGTGTGTGTGTGTGTGTGTGTGTGTGTGTGTGTGTGTGTGTGTGTCTCTTTCTGGTGTGTGTCTATGTGGCATGGAGGATGGCTTGAATGGGTTAAGAGAGAACTCCTTACAGTGTATTTGTTTGTCTGCTAGCGCAGTGGTTCTCGAACCTTTTAGTTTGAGACCCAAAAGAGAGATTGTACATGTCCCCGGGACCCAACATTGTGAAAATGATCTACAAGTATACTTGAAAAATGTTTCAAACTTTACTTATTTCTGAAAATGTTTGATGTTTTCTTTTTATCTTTTGATACATATATATTCTTTTAAATTAGGAAACAAAAAAAGGGATATTTAGACCCAAAAATGGGTCCCGACCCACTGTTTGGGAACCACTGTGCAAGTGGACTTGCTTGTCTGTCTCTCCGGCTAATTAACTGTCTGTCTAACGAGCTCTCTAGGGGTCTCTCTCTCTTTTGTCTCTCTCACGGTCGTCTTCTGCAGTTTTAATACCCTTTCCTCCATTCTTTTTCAAACTTTCAAAGTAACACAGCCAAAACACACACACACACACACACACACACACACACACACACACACACACACACACACACACACACACACACACACACACACACACACACACACACACACACACACACACACACACACACACGGTCATTTACATTCATCGCCACCGCCAGGCATCGTTAGCCGTTCCGTGACTTGGAGGCCGACGCAACATTAAAGCCGATTGGCTGGGGCCGGAGGGATGCGGGTGTTCTGATTGGTGGATCCCGGGGGGGGTGTGGGGTTGTGATTGGTGTTAATGAAGCTTCCTGCAGGGCGGGGCGGTTCAGACAAAGCAAGCATGAAACTCTGATTAACACACACAAACACACTGGGGCCACACACACACACACACACACACACACACACACACACACACTGCACGGGGCTGAGAATGAGATGGAGAAAGTATTAGACTGTATTACTATACTTTTATACTTTTCTTTAACCCTAACCCTAAAGCCTGAGTTATACTTGGCTGCATGCCGGTGTCGCGCACAGGAAATAGCAGATCTACAAGCTCACAACGCCCCGCAACAAAGGATAAATCAGGCACAACTCCAACCACAACCCCGAAACCTAACCTCTAAAATGTTGTGTCTAATCCAAACCCAACCTGAACCTTTTTCCTAATTGTACGCTTGTAACTCTAAGGATCAAAAAACAAAAATTAACCCTAAAACAACCATTTATCTTGTGAAAAATTTAGAAATTGTTCCTCACAATGTTTCTTAATTTCTCAAATTCTACTATATAGGGGCTCACAAGTATAGTAAAACAAGTATACTGTATACTCTCTCTCTCGTGAGTGAAATGCAGAATGACTAAGCCCATGCTTAGTTGTGTGCTGTGTCACGCCCCCAAAATGCCTTGTGAGCTTGTAGATTGTCTATTTTCATTGCTTGACACCGTCTATAGTATAAATAAATCAAGCTCTAAGGAGAGACAGGCGTGAACAGAATGAGAGTAAAATAAAGGACGGAGTGGAGTGTAAAAAGGAGGAATACAGGAGGAGGAGGGATTTTGGGGGGAAAAGAGGCAAAACATATTTTAGAAACATAATGTGGTTTATTGTATAATGGTGTTTTTTTTTGTTTACTATTTTATTTTCTACTGTGTAACAAAAGACATCTTTTGTCACACAGAAAATAAAATCAGTATATCAATGCTGTGATATCGTCTCTGTCAGGTGGAAACCCCATTATGTCCAAAACTATTACTTTTCAGGATTCAAATAAAAAAATTGCAAACGTAGCAGATCTACAAGCTCGAAGCGCGTCACTTGTAGATCTGCTACTTTTGATGCTATTGTGTGACGCTGCAGTATGATCAAGTAGGGTGCTAATTTATGGGAAAAAAACACAAAAAGCTGGAATATGTAGATTTCTGTCCTGTAATAATTGGGCCTCCTGGTGGCCACAGAGTGTATCGTTGCTGTCGGGTGGAAACCTTGTCTGTCCAAAACTCTTAATTCCTTTCATTTTCAGGAAATGGGAAATAAAAAACCTGTGTTCCAATACCATTATTATTAGTCACAAGCTCTTGCTAATATTGGTTCAATAGACCCTTCAGAAAAACGCGGGCAAAAATCCTTGATTATGCGGGCTAAAACTCTTGATTATGCAGGCTAAAATCCTTGATTTTGCGACGAAATATGCGTTTTTTTTTGCAATTTTATGCATTGAAATATGCGGCAATATGCGAAATATGCGATATGCGAAAAGTTGCGAAAAATGCGAAATATGTTGAAATATGCGATGCGATGTGCGTATTATGCGATGCGATGCGCATATTATGCGATGCGATGCGCATATTATGTGATGCGATGCGGCCTTTTTGAAAAAACTTTACCCCCGCATAATTATGCACCATTTTGCTGATTATGCGGCAAATTCTGCGATCGCTTAAACGCATTTTTCTGGAGGGTCTAGTTCAATATTAATGAAACCCAGAGACACGACACGCAGAAATAGCCGATCTACAAGCTCACAACGGTTGTGACCTTGTGGATCAGCTATTTTCACTACTTTTGTGCAACATTTTTTGCAGGATGAAGTAGGACATTAACTTATGAAATAAACGTGAACAGTTGAAACATGGAGATACAAGGTTTGTGCTTTTCTGTTTGGGGTGACTGTTCCCTCTAGCCAGGCCTTGAGGAACACCCACGCAGGTCCAAAGCGCTCGGCGTCAGCGTTTTAACCTTTATTTAAACAGTGATAATTGAGCCATTCCCTAGACATTAAAAGGCTTTTTAAAAGCTTTTTAACGATAATCGTTGGCTCGTTATGCGAGTGTGCTTGAAATAAGCCGAAAGGCTTCCCTTTGGACAGGAGGAGTGAGGATCGGGGAAATGAACCGTCAAAAGACTAGTTTGAAAGATATTCTCTCACACACACACACACACACACACACAATGTCAAAGTCACGAAGCACATGATCAGCAGCAACACTGATACAATGCATGTTAATAAACAAACATATACATGCGCACATGCCATATGTTGATGCACATGATCAGCAACACAATACAATACATGTTCTCTTTCTCACACACACACACACACACACACACACACACACACACACACACACACACACACACACACACACACACACACACACACACACACACACACACACACACACACACACACACACACACACACACACACACACACACACACACACACAGGCTGTGTAAAAGGGGACATCTCAGCGTGGAACTAACACAATGGATAGACAGAGGAGAGGACAGGCAAGGAATTCATGCTTCAGTGTTTTTCATTCAAGGACCCCCGAATTGATTTGTATTTGGCCACGGACCCCCATCTGAACATATTTTGTGCCTGGGACCCCCCCCCCATACAATTTGTGATGTTAAAAGGTTTCAAAAATATTTCAAATGTTTAAAATGTTTATTTTCTTTTGAAATTAGCTCGATCTACAAGCTCACAACTTAAAAACTGATGTAGATGCTATATTAACCCATTAAAACCTGGAACTAGGGGTGTGCCAATACACTAATTTCATGAAACGATACGATACGATATTGGGCTCACGACATCGATACAATATCGATACGATACGATATATGGCACTTTTTTATTATGAAAATATATGGGGGGGGGGAAGTAAATGCAAACAAATATTTCTGTTTTGCATTATTCAGACATGCAAACTTGTTGTAGCTTTTCAGCTACAATAGCCGTTTTGAATCCAAATAGGGCAATAGTGTGACACCTGACCCAAAAAAAAAAAATGTTGTCACCCTTTTCACCTCGGGGCTGTTTGCAAGCCTGATTATTAATATTGTTAAAAAAAATAAAATAAAAACGTATCGCGATATATCGCGGGACGATATATCGGCACACCCCTACCTGGAACGCATCTGTGTCACTTTAGATTTCTTTGGCTATTCAAAAATAGCAGATCTACAAGCTCCTAGCGCGGCACTCTGTGCCGCGCTAGGAGCTTGTAGATCTGCTATTTTTTTTTAAATCGATTATTTTTTTTAAACTGTTAGGATTTAGAAAACATTTTTTGAATCGGCCTCAGGTCTTAATGGGTTAACTAATTTTGCACAGAAAAGCACGGCTTTGCGCTGCGTTTCCAGCTTGTAGATCTGCTACTTTTGCTATTTTTTATTATTTGAATCCTGAAAAGTAACAGTTTTGGACAAACGGAATGTGAAGTGCTCCATGCAGTTGACGACAGGCAAGCCATGCAAGTGAATTCTGCTCTCTGCCGTGTTGACGGTGAGACATTACGCTTTCTCAACGGTAAAGCTAATCTCACATAAGCAGACCACTGTCTGATTGTCTCCCCAGAGACCATGTACTTTCTCAAAGGTAAGACAGCAGGTTCGTGGGAAAACATTTTAGCAGCGCTGAGAGACGAGGTGATCATGCAGAATGCACAATCCTCCTCAGCTCAAACAATGGCTGCATAACGTACGTTCTTTTGAGACATAATAGGTAATGACCATTTTGTTCTCAAACTTTTTTAAGTCAAGGACCCCCAAATTGATATGTATTTGGCAGCGGACCCCCATGCAGAAATGTTTTCTGCCAGGGACCGCCAGGAGAGAAGATTTATGTAAAAAGAAAAAACTTTTTCAATCATTTTCAAAAATAACAGATGTACAAGCTCGTAGATCTGCTGTTTTTTAATCACTAACATATGACAAATGGATAAAGTGGTTAAAATGATTCCAATGCTGAAGGTCACTCGTCCTCTGTCTCTCTCTCTGTCTATGTCACTCAACCTGTCTCTCTCTCTGCCTATGCTCATGGGATAGCTCTTGTGTAATCGGTTAGATCAAAGTTAAACAGGAAATCAGCTGAAATAAATTAGCTGTGTGTTCCAAATTTAGTGACACCACACACACACACACACACACACACACACACACACACACACACACACACACACACACACACACACACACACACACACACACACACACACACACACACACACACACACACACACACACACACACACACACACACACACACACACACACACACACACACACACACACACACACACACACACACACACACACACACGCCCCCTCTCTCCCCTGTGCTGCACAATTCCCCCAAATCACTCCCACAGCATTCCAAACCGGGCCTTGCACTTTATCAGCCCCCATCCTCCCCAGTTCCTCTCAACCCATTCCAGGACCAGACCCTCCTCAGCACGGTGGACATGGGAACAGATCCAACAGCATTCCCACGGAACACTGTCAACGTTCCACCAGATGTGTGTGAGTGATTCCTGCCGAGTGTTTTATCAGCAGACAGCTCTGCAAATCTTCAAACTGCTCCAGAGTCCAGAGAACATGGGTTCAGGAACCTCCATGTCTCTCTCCCAAAACATTCCAATCCTGACTGATTGAAAACGTTTCTCACAAACCCTGGTGCTGCTACTGGCCTGTGGTTCTGTCAGTCAATCTAGAGCAGTGTTCTCAACCTTTTGTAACTCGATGCCCACCTGGCGCACACACACACACACACACACACACAAAAGTGCGCCTCCGTAGAGAGGGAGGCAGATTGAATCTTTGTGTTATGCTAATTTAATTTAGTGAGGCGGATGACTGCGTCCCGTCCTCCGTGTTGGAGAAACAATTAACTGAAACTCTCTATTCTGGCACAGCTCCAAGCACACACACACATGTCTATACTATGTTCGTTTCTGCAGTGTTTCTGCTGTGTTTTTTAACACAAATCTTCTCTTCTGGGGTCCACGGCCAAATAAATTTTATTTTGGGGGCCCTTGGCATGAAAAAGAGAGAGAACTACTCATTTAGATGGCACTTGTAGAATCAGCCTCAGGGCTTAATTGGTTAAGTACAGTATTCAAGTAAATGTACTTCCATTACTGTCCTCCACTGCCTGTGACATGCTTTGTCCTAAATGTCTCTTCTTGAAGACGGCACAATCACTGTGAAGACGGTACGTTCACTGTCCATGGTGGCTAATGGGACTCAGACAGTGATGGAATCTATTGTGCTCAGAGAATAATACACGTGGGCATGAGGGCCTGGGAGCAGACGTAAGGTAATTGTTCTGCAGTCACACACCAGACACCATGTGTCTTTTCACAAGGTGCAAATTAAACCTTCTGTCTGCAGCCTTTGTACAGAGAGAGAGAGAGAGAGAGAGAGAGAGAGAGAGAGAGAGACACAGAGAGGATTCACACATACCCCAACTTATATTACTAATGAAATATCAGAATAATCAGACTGTGTGTGTGCGTACGTGCGTGTGTCCAGCAACGTCCACGAGCTACAATATGCAGATGATTATGCTCTCCTGGCCCACAGCCCAGCTGCCATGCAACATACTCTGGACATCATGTCCTCTTTTTACCACTCACTAGGACTTGTGATCAACATCCACAAAACAGAGATCAATGCGCAAGAGAGATCTCCACCCCCCCGTGTTCAACATCAGCGGCACACCCCTCGAGGTTGTCCAGCAGTTCAGCCATCTCAGCAGCATTCTGACACCCTCCTGCCAAATTGACAGTGGTGGAAAAAGTACTCAAATTCTTTACTTAAGTAAAAGTACCAATACTGCAATATAAAAATACTCTGTTACAAGTAAAAGTCCAGAATTAAAAATTTACGTGAGTAAAAGTACAAAAGTATTGGCATCAAAATGTACTTAAAGTACCAAAAGTAAAAGTACTAAATATTTGAAAATAGCAGATCTACAAGCTCACAACGCGTCGCGATGCGACGCGTTGTGAGCTTGTAGATCGGCTATTTTCAAATAGCTTAGGTATAAAATAGGGTTAAAGTGGGTAATGTATGTTTCTTTACATCATGATTTTTATCTGAAAAGTAACTAGTAACTATAGTTTTCAAATAAATGTAGTGGAGTAAAAGTACAATATTTGCCTCTGAGATGTAGTGGAGTAGAAGTAAAAGTATTGGAAATTGTAAATACTCAAGTAAAGTACAAATACCTCAAAATTGTACTTAAGTACAGTACTTAAGTAAATGTACTTAGTTACTTTCCACCACTGCAAATTGATGATGACATCCAGGCCTGTATCAACCAAGCCTATATGCCTTTGGCAGACTGCGCTCTTGTGTGTTTGAAAACAACCACCTAAGAACACCAGCGAAAGTCGCAGTCTACAGGGCAGTGTGTCTACACTGCTATATGGGTCAGAAGCCTGGACTGTCACATCAGACGCCTTGATGCATTTAACCTCAGAAGCCTCCAACGCATCCTTGGCATCACCTGGCAGGACCGTGTCCCACACACTGACATCCTCCAACGCACTGACTCCATCAGCATCGAGGCAACCTTAGCAAAGAGGCAACTCCGATGGGTCGGCCACGTCATCCGGACGCCTGGCTGCCGTTTACCCCGTCAGGTGCTTTATGGACAGATCTTGTCAGCCAGTAGGAAGAACGCTAATGTTGCCCGGGAAAGGGAAGTCTGGAGCTCTCTGCTGGAACTGTTGCCCCCATGAACCGACTCAGGATAAGTGGTTGAAGATGAATGGATGGATATAGTATGTATACCACTTAAGCCCTAATTGATACTTTGTCGCACAACGATGTCGTGGAACAATAGTAAAAATAGCTGACAACACGTTGTAAACCAATGCGCTGTCAGCTTGTAGATCTGCTATTTTCACTGTTGAAAACATTTTTTTAAATATTTTTTTTTCCTATAATGACATGCCAAAAATACGGATCGATTATTCTTCAATGATTGACACATTTCAATTAGTTTCATTAACTGTTGCATCCCTTGAGCCAATTGCATCTCACGTTGATGAGTGGCTGCGCGCCATCTGAGTGGGCAGCAGAGATGAGAACTGGGGCAGAAAGAGAGAGAGAGTCGTTACAGAAAGATAAAGATGGGGGGAAGTTAACACTGTCAGGATGAAAGGAAAGTAAGAAAGTAATTGTTGGGGAGATTTAGAGAGGGAGAAAAAGATGAATGGATGAGAGAAACGGAGAGTAAGAGAGAGAGAGATACCACAGTACTTAATTAACAAGGCTGCCTTTGTTCCAAAATGCTGAGAGAGAGAGAGAGAGAGAGAGAGACAGACAGTAAGAGAGCACGCGCGCGAGAGAGAGAGATCTTTCCATCCAGACACACACAGATAGCCTCATTCCTGCACAGATTAAAGGATTTACAGCAAGGAGCCTTATTAGGGACCCAGAAAGAGTGTGCGCGAGTGTGTGCACACGTGTGTGTGTGTGTGTGTGTGTGTGTGTGTGTGTGTGTGTGTGTGTGTGTGTGTGTGTGTGTGTGTGTGTGTGTGTGTGTGTGTGTGTGCGAGTGTGTGCGCGAGTGTGTGCACGTGTGTGTGTGTGTGTGTGTGTGCGAGTGTGTGCACACGTGTGTGTGTGTGTGTGTGTGTGTGTGTGTGTGTGTAAATGATTGGGTGTGTATACGTATGCCAGAGCAAGTAGCTGTCTCTGACCTTTCATCTGTCTGTCTGTTCAACCAGTTTAAAACACAGATAACTCTTCATGCTGACTGCACACAACATACTGTATATGCACGTGCACGCACCCACGTATATGCGCACACACGCGCACCACACACACACACACACACACAAATCTTTAACTTTCGCCATTTTAGAGTCATTTATTACCTGGATAAAATAACTGTTCTTGTGTGTCAAGTTGTTCACCAATTATTAGCAAAATAATAAAGAACATGCTGCTCATTTTCAGGTTTATTAAAGTACAACTGTCAAATGTAGGAGATCTTGCCAATAGTTTCAGAATGGTTTAAGCTAATACTGCCGTTTGTTTGGTCGGCTAGACTGCTTGCAGTCTTGAGCAGCCTTGTTTTATTTAAGCTTTATTTAACCAGTAAAAACACATAGAGACTAAGTCTCAAGTGGGAACAGGCCAAGAGGCAGAATAAAATTACACATCTTTGATGAACATACACAACAAAACAAACAACAATAGGACATCCATGATACTCAGCAAATACCTATAATATCTCCAAAGTGATACACTTTAAGCAACAGGAAAAAAACAGGCGTGGCGGTCCAGGCACCCTACAGTAGGCTGCAATGCCAGCCTGACAGACAGCGTGTCACAGGTTCAACCCCCGATCCCGACGACCTTTGCTGCGTGTCACTCGCCATCTCTCTCCCCATTTCCTGTCAGTCTACTGTCCTATAAATAAAGGCATAAAAGCCCCCTTAAAAAAAAACCTAAAAACTAATAATCCTACATAAAGTAGAAATACACAAAATGTATACAAATATAGACCTACAAAGAGGCTAGTAAACATCCAAGCAAGTGCAAGTGTTGGTGAGTACATCTATGGTGATAGTTTTTAACCTTCTCAAGGGAATTAGCAAGGCCAATTTGAGTCTGGTCTCTCTTGTGTGCTGTATTTTTGCATATTTGAATAATAATTTTAAGCTCAGCGATGCAGAAACCAAAAGCAAAGGCCCTCAGGGGCCAAAAAACTAAACAAAACCAAAACAAGACACATCGATTAATAACTGTGAATTCCCTGTGCAATCTGTATGGACAGCAAGCTACCAGGTGTACAGTTTGTGAACTAAAGCCCAACACAGACCAATGATACACAATGCGTCGAAACCGTTGCAGAATGTTGCAGAGACCGTTGCAGCGGTCTGAATTACCCCGTTGCAGGTCTGCGCATGCACGTCTCATTGCGTCGCAAGTGATTACAACTTTGTCAATCGCAAGCAAAGCGTTTTCAGAAGCAAATCAAACGCTTTAACCCATTAATACCTGGAACTGTGTCATTTTTAGATTTGAGCTAAAAAGCATTATTTTACACTTTGGGCTATTCAAAAATAGCAGATATACAAGCTCATAGCGCGGCACCGAGTGCCGCGCTACGAGCTTGTAGATCTGCTATTTTTGAAAAATCGTGAAAATTTGTGCAAATCTTCTGAATATATATTTTTTTACAGCGAACATTTTTAACTCAAATCTTTGCTTCTGGGGGTCCCTGGAACAAAATATTTTGATGGGGGTCCGCGGCCAAATACATATAATTCTGGGGGTCCTTGACATGAAAAAGATTGAGCACCACTGATATAGAAACATAGGTTTTTCAGAATACTGTTGGGATTTAGGAGACATGTAGAGCCGGCTTCAGGTCTCAATGGGTTAACCAATCTGAGCGCGTGAAGCTCTCTCTGGGAACGGTCACGCGCACAGATGTAAACAACCAAACAATGGCAGAGAGAGTTTTGGACGGTGGAGAAAGAAAACGTGCTTATCAACCTTTTGGAATAATCACCATGTTTATGCTGTAGAACACCAGTTTAAACGAGCTACTCCAACAAAGTCACCAAAAAGAATGCCACACGTCATGTCGCGGAGAAACTGGGATGTGGTATGATCTCTCTCTCTCTCTCTCGCTCGCTCTCACACACAGGCGCTGTGTACGCGTTTGTGTGTGCGAGACAAACACACAAACGCACACACAACGCAAGTCTTTTTTTTACCGCATGGAACTAGAAACAGAACTAGAAACAAACAATAATTTCACCCACTGTTTTACACGCTCATGCGTCGGTTTTTGCGCTCTGATGTTAAAGGGGTATTTCACTTTCAAAAAAACTTTTGGTCATTTTATCGTCTACTCAGGCTTTTGTCAGCCCCCCAGACCGTTTTTAAGTTGCTTGATTTAGTATTTAGATATTTGATATTCATTTTATCAGACACGCCCCCTTCCTATACAAACCCATTATAACTTCAAACTCCGTTTTTAACCTGTTAGATTCATCAAAAACACCCGTCCTTGGTTCTGGTGACCCACCCTGCCCTCCTAATACGTGAGGGGGCCGTGTTTTTTTCGATTACTTTTTTCATTTATTTTATTTTATTTTTTTAATGTATTTTTCATTTTCCAAAAAAAATATTAAAAATAAATGAAAAAAGTTATAAAATAAATGATAAAATGACCAAAGGTTTTTTGAAAGTGAAATATCCCTTTAAATTACAAGCAGGGATACAGTAGCATCTGCAATCGTCTCTTCTTGTCTGTGTTTCTATTCTGGAATCGTCTTATCCTTTCATCGGCCATGGCCACTCACAAAGGCCTGTACTACTGGTCCTGGGTCAGTTCTAACACATTTCACAGCCCGGAGAGCAAAGACACAGGAGCATTATGATGATCTGAAATGGTTTGTCCCTCTCATCCTGTATAATAATTTCAGAAGCTGTTGAAGGATAGGGATGGGAGGAATTTAGAAGGGAACTGAATTTTGAAACATCTTGGCGCTCGCACCACTCTGAAGAGCATGTGCAAATCCGTCAGTGGAGTGAAGTTATGGAATGGTTTACCGGAGGATGTCCAACATTGTAAAAATGTAATTCAATTTAACACATTGAGTGCCAAAAACGGTCCGGGCCGTTTTTCATAATCCAAACACAGCACCAGGAGATATCATTTTTCTAAGATTTAGACTTTAATCCACTTCCTGGTTAACTTATGACTTCAAAAGCCTGTATCTCGGCTCCTGTGTACTTTTTTTTTTTACTATGTATTTTTGACTATTTTTGACTATTTTCAACTGGCTGCAACTATGGAACGGATTACCGAATGTTTTAAAAAAAATTCCCCCGATTGTACGAGACCTCTATGTGTGTAATGAGGGGATCACCGAAAATATTTTGTGACTACTTCAAAAATTGTTAAAAATCCAGGCACTGACTGTACCCTGTTTAAAAAAAACCCTGGCACTCAATGTGTTAAAAAACTGTTCAAGCAGATTCTTTTGAAGAAATATAGACAATAATAATTGAGGGATTTATGGAAATGTTATCAGTGTATCGTGCTAATTGTACAAGGTGTAACGGATATTATATATATATCATATTGTATATATAATAATATATAAGGATTAGGGAGTGTTGTCTGCTCGGTATAACATGTTAATATGTATGTAATAACTAGTTAATTGATGGATTGAGGGGTATGGTATGATGTGGTAATGTTAGTGTTTGTATATATACGGTATGTA
>NC_137625.1:6699463-6729463 GCF_963280865.1 Gymnoscopelus braueri | reverse complement strand
AGAGCCTGGAACTGCACCCCCTGAATGCCGATTCCGGAAGTCATTTCCGTATAAAATACATTTGAATTTCCGTTTCTGCTATAGGCTTCAACTAATTTGATTTACAGTGGGACAAATTTACACGAATGCAATGACAAAACGGAATCGGGGAGGAGACAGGACTTTACTCCTGGATCGTTCTCGAGAGACTGGCAAGATTAATGTGGGATTGTGTTTGTGTGTGTGTGTGTGTGTGTGTGTGTGTGTGTGTGTGTGTGTGTGTGTGTGTGTGTGTGTGTGTGTGTGTGTGTGAGCCTCTATACAGGATTTAACAGTCAAAAGTTTATCCATGGTCATCATGTACACAACTACTCCACAACACAATAACTACACACCGAGGGTCTGGGATGTTTTGACTAGTTTCTGCCTCTGCAACGCCATGTTACGCTTAGCTGTAATATAACCCAGGGTTATTACGCTGTGCATGTGCGTGCGTATGTGCGACCTTTTCATCCCCCTCGTTTCCTGTTCAATGCTCTCTGCCCATTGTGGTGTGGTTATCACAGCATCAATGCGCACGCACACACACACACACACACACACACACACGTGCACACGCACACAGCGAGCTGTGGTACAGAAGGAAATGTTTGTTGACTCATATTACGGAGGAATGAACATGGTGTGCCAGAATCCTTCTGCATTAAGACCTGGAACTGTGTCATTTTTAGATTTGAGCTAAAAGCTCAAATAGCAGACCTACAAGCTCATAGCGCGGCACCGAGTGCCGCGCAACGAGCTTGTAGATCTGCTATTTTTGAAAAATCGTGAAAATGTGTGCAAGTCTTTGAATATAAATACTTTTAAAGCGAACATTTTTAACTCAAATCGTTCCTTCTGGGGGGTCCCTGGAACATAATATTTTGATGGGGGTCCGCGGCCAAATACATATAATTTTGGGGGTCCTTGACATGAAAAAGATTGAGCACCACTGATATAGAAACATGCGTTTTTCAGAATACTGTTGAGATTTAGGAGACATGTAGAATCGGCTTCAGGTCTCAGAGCTTCAGACCCTTCTGTCTACTCACTCTGTGTCTCATTGGTGGATTATGGACAGTTCAGAACCCTGCCTGCTGGACGGCAGGTTTGTGAACTGTCCACAGCCCTCCTCTGAGACACAGAGTGAGTATATAGACAGAAATGGGGCCCAACTTATAATGAGCATTAGTGAGGACCAATGATATCGTCTCTGTCGGGTGGAAAGCTCACATGTCCAAAAATGTTATTTTTCAGGATTCAAAAATAGCAGATCGACAAGCTCAAAACGTGGCGCGGTTTAGAGCTACTTTTGATACTTTTGTGTGACACTGTAGTACGATCAAGCATATAGGGTCATTTACTTTAAAAAAACTGAAAAGGTTAAAATACGGAGATAAGAGGTTTCTGCCCGTCATCTAACATTGTATTCATTGCAACACAGGATATTTTTTCCAATTCCTGAAATTTAACAGTTTTGGACGTACAAGGTTTCTGCCTGACAGCTACAGCTATACCATATGAGAGTCAGTGGGTGTGGAGGGAAGGGTTGAGTAACATCAGAAGGCATCCTGGGCCTCATTCACTGTAACATCTGTGAAGGGAGGGGGGTCTTACTCAACTCCTTCAGCTTGTACCCCTTAGTGCTTATTTGGGCTTGTTTCAGAATGTATTGATTATTGTTTAAACCAGTGGTTCTCAAACGTATTCATGTCAACGACCCCCAAATTAATATTTATTTGTCCACAGAGCCCCACCCCCCCTACCCCCCCTACCAGATTTGTGTCGTTTCCAAAATGTTCCACATTTAGCAATTTTTTCCCTGAAGATTCTTTTGAAAATAGCAGATCTACAAGCTCACAACGCATTGCGAGGTGTTGTGAGCTTGTAGATCGGCTATTTTCAAATAGCTGATGTATATATATATGTTTAAAGTGCTCATGTGGCCTAGTCGCTTCTTTTGGGCTTGTTTTCATGAACCTGGCTGCTTATTTATCTCGCAAAATCTAGCAACGCTGCCTGAGCCTGGTTTATGGAGCATAAGGGGGAAAGACAGCTGTTCTGAGCCTGGTCCCCAGCTCCGTAGCCTGATGTTTGCTTGCTCCTCTGTCCTCACTTGAACGGGAAGTTCAACTCGGTCCGCCATTTTGACGTCACACCAGGTCTGAGGAGCTAGGAGTGAGGAAACATGAGTGCATCCTTCCAGGACACTCAGGATACATTCTTCGGCTATACGACTATGAATAAGGGTTAAACCGGAACCTTCCATAACCTAAAACATGATGTTTATGTTTCTATTATAACCAGAACCATCCCTGAAGGGGGAGCATGTCATAAAAAAAACTATTTGATATATCTATGAGCATGTAGATCAGCAGTTTTCCCTATTTTTTTAAGAAGTTTTGAAATTCTGAGTTCTTGTTTTTCCAGATCTCAGGGTTAGTCCTGAGCAGGACCCAGATTAGGTTCTGAGAACCTTAGCTGAAACCCAGCTGTAGCGTATGGAAACAAACCCAGAACCTGCGAAAACCTCCGTAAGATGGCACAACGCGGTTCACTGAGTTGTTGTCGTGGTAAAGAGCCAGAAGACTTATCAAGCTGTCCCCCCGTACCCTGCTTCGAGAAGAGGTGGGATAGAAATACAGCAGCACCAGATAACCTTGAGGTCCAGGGTTCTCAAACCCCCGACCTTAAGGCCCCACCTCAACGAGCGACGGGCAGCCATTCATTTCCATTGGGTACTGGCTACACTGGGCTACACTGAGCGACGGCTGGCGACAACGACACAACGATTTCGCGAGCACGGGCGACAAACAAAAGTTAACATTTTCCATGTTTATGCAAATGAGCATCGCCTGGATTCAAGCTATACAACGAGTGACGGCCAATCACATGACAGATGTGTTAAGTTTTTCCTCATACTGTAAGTGAACAGCTCCCGAATTGTGTTTACGATATTATAGCTGTAGCAAATGTGAAATAAATAGATATTGACTAAATATATGGCTCATTTGCCTAAGATATATAGCCTCCTCCTTGTAGCCTCCTACTCCAGAGATGCAGTGATGGACATCTGCACTGGCAGGCTGCTGCAGAGCTCTGTCTCCGGGGGCCAGAGACACTCGAAGCGCACAGTTAGTATAGTGTACCAAAACTTCACTAGCATTAATGTCTACGCACATCGCCTGTTGGGGTGCTGCTGGGCTAAGAGACAGGATCATGAGACGGAATCCGGTTTGGTTACTAGGATTGGCATATGGTCACTAAATCCACTAAATGTTTCCTCAGCGCAAGCGTAGATTTTGTTTATTCATACGGGAGGCAAATTCGTAACATAACATACATAATGCACGTACCTATATATCCTATATAGGCATGTGTTGGCTGTAGAGGTTAGATACTTTGTATTTTTGAATACTAAATAAGTACTATTTAATAGATTGCTTCCACACAAGGTCCTCAGCTCTCTACTTCCTCAAAAATAAAGCTGCCTGGAGCCTGAATGCAACGACACGTAATCGACGCCCCCTTCGTCACTGTTTGGTGTGACTGCTTTTATGGTTTTGGCGACGGCGACTTGGCGACACACAGCGTCAAAATATCTTTTGGTGCGAGTCCCACTTTAGAAATCGCCACACACCATCAGAGAATGGTTCCACTGTACAGCCTCAAACTACTCTAATTACAAAGGACAATTCTAAAAAACAAGCCATCTAATTTAATGCAGTGATTAGGCCTGTGTCCTTATTGTCATGGAGCCTTCATGGTAATTAATGGCAACCATAATTGGCCTGACATAAATAGCTGGTTAGCGGATTAGCTGCAGTATGGCTCCACCCCATGCTCTCTTTATGACAGAGACAATACTTACATTGCTCCATCTGCTTAAAGAGAAGCTCTGACTTAATGCACTGCTTTACAAAGGGGGGGGGGAGGGGGGCACAGTCCCCAGGGAGGCCAAATGGAAAAGAGAGGGGAGTGGACAAAGATAAAAATCATATACAATACAGTATGTCTATATATTGTTGTAATTCATGTTCAATTCCTAACACTATTTCTACTAGTTTAACCAATTTCAAATGGCACTTTGGACATGTATTTACCGTCAAAGTTATTCAAAAATGTTCTAACCTTTTCAAAGAATACTAAATAAGAAAAAGAGGTTGCGCATCAACAATGGGTTTTCTCAGTGGAGTGCTAGACCCAAAATCCAGTATACACATCAAAAGTAAATCCAAAGTAAAATCCAAAAAAGTTAGCACATCCGAAATTTCAAATCAATAGAGGACAAAGTACTCACATTTCCACTTTTTTTACTGGCACACACCAATAAACGAACACTTCATCAGAGCTAACCCTTTTCAAAGAATGTTCGGCTATTTTCACTAGTTTGTTTGTTGTTGTTTTAGCCACTTCTCAATAGGTGGTCTACAGCCTGAAGCTATGGGTCATGGAAACTTTTGAGGACCCCTGATTTACAGCACTGGATCTCAGCTCTGAAATGGCATTTCTACTGCTGAGGGAAATATCATTACATTACATTACAGTAATTTAGCAGACGCTTTTATCCAAAGCGACTTACAATAAGTGCATTCAACATAGATAGGGAACGAAAACTACTAATCACCAGAAGTCTTTAGTGCATTATCTGCAAAAACAAGCAACCAAGAGTATACCTAGCGCTAAGGTAAAAGTGCAATATATCAGCTACCTATTTCTTTAAACAGATGAGACAAAATAGCTAAATCAAATGAGCATGAGCTAAAACAAATAAGTGAATCGACTAAACAAGATCCAATAAACAATCCAATAATCCAATAAACAATACAGCAATAGAAAACAAGCGTTCGTACAACTAGTTAACAACAAGTAGGTCAGGCAGAGAGGAAGGGTAGTGTTTCCTGAAGAGGTGAGTTTTCAGCCTGCGGCGAAATATGGGCAGTGACTCTGCTGTCCTAACATCAGTGGGAAGTTCATTCCACCACTGTGGGGCCAGAACAGAAAAGAGTCGTGACCGTGTGGATCGGCCAGAAGGACCCTTGAGTGACGAGGCAATCAGTCGCCCCGAGGTGGCAGACCGAAGTGGTCGGGCAGGGGTGTAGGCATCGACCATAGCCCGGAGGTAGGAAGGAGCTGTTCCTTTCACTGCCCTATAGGCTAGCACCAGGGTTTTGAACTGGATGCGAGCCGCTACGGGGAGCCAGTGTAGAGAGCGGAGAAGGATGGTTGTGTGGGAGAACTTGGGGCGGTTGAACACCAGACGAGCCGCAGCTTTCTGAACAAGCTCCAGGGGTTTGATGGCAGATGCCGGAGCACCAGCAAGGAGGGAGTTGCAGTAGTCCAGGCGGGAGATGACGAGAGCCTGGATGAGCACCTGGGCTGCCTTCTCCGTGAGGAAGGGGCGAATCCTCCTGATGTTGTAGAGCAGGAATCTGCAGGACCTCGTCACTGATGCGATGTTTGCCGAGAACGTCAGTTGATCGTCCAGGGTCACACCCAGATTCTTCGCAGTCCGAGTTGAGGTCACCACAGCATTATCAATGGTGATGGCCATGTATCAGTTTTCCACAACAGACACAATGTATCCCATCGCTTTACCAGCTCCACGAGAGTAGGGATTAGTAAATAAATAAAGCAGATATAAAATAAAAAAGAAATAAAAAAGAAAGCCGCTATCCTGGATGGCTTTTTTTGGTACATTTATGTGGTTCCAGAAACACAAAAAAAAAAAAATTGTTCACAAATGGGATGAACAAAAACACATCCCGATGATGAAATCCATAAATATTAATGTGGAGTGGACTTCCTCAACAGCATTAGCATTATCTCCCCATCAATGATCAACCATTTGACCCAGTTGGACACCTGTCTCATTTGACCAAACCTGTGATGTATGTTTGACCTCCAGCTTTGTGTGCAGAGAGAGAATTAGAGAGGATTAGATCAAACCTAACTTGATTTTAATCTGGTTAGGATTACTTCTCTCATAATGTGTATGGTTAAAGAATGAAACTGGAATGTCTGTCTGTCTGTCCATCCAACGTGACATTTCCTATTCAACAATGCAGAGTCTATTTAACCACTGAAACCCCATACAGTTTGTTAACAGGGGTCCCCCATGGTCTTTCACTTGGTCCTCTCCTTTTTTTCCCCTCAACAAAAACACCTCACAGAAAATAGCCAGTCTATTTTTGCCAGAATTTGGCCTGTAATGGCATGCCCATAATAAGGACACTACGTTTCACGTGGCTAATAGCCTACTTCTATGCAAACGCGGCATGACTAAACATGCGCACTTTACTGTAGATGATGTACGGTAATGTTTGACCTGACTGGCCCCACACACACACACACACACACACACACACACACACACACACACACACACACACACACACACACACACACACACACACACACACACACACACACACACACACACACACACACACACACACACACACACACACACACACACACACACACACACACACACACACACACACCCTCTTTCCCATGAGTAAGTGCACTCAAATGATCATGTCCACACAGGCTGTGTTGTTGATGGATTGCATGTCTCACACAGAACCAAAGGCAAGCTGGGTGTTAACATGACAGAATTAACACTTTAGAATGTGTGCAATGTTGACTGGATGGAGATACAACACTCCCTGAAGGGGGTTTTGGGGGGGGGGGGCTTTCTGGAGGGGGGGGGGGGGGGTTATAGATAATACAAATGGGATTATCGTGTTGTCACTGTGAACATGACTGGAATTCACAGACTGACCCACATTTGATGCAATATCAATTACATTGCTTTTGTGGTCGGAAATG
This sequence comes from Gymnoscopelus braueri, assembly GCF_963280865.1. Taxonomy (NCBI): domain Eukaryota; kingdom Metazoa; phylum Chordata; class Actinopteri; order Myctophiformes; family Myctophidae; genus Gymnoscopelus; species Gymnoscopelus braueri. The sequence goes on along the minus strand of NC_137625.1, from coordinate 6,722,611 downwards.
AATTAATGCCGGTAGGGGCGGGGACGCGCGCGTGTGTGTGTGTGTGTGTGTGTGTGTGTGTGTGTGTGTGTGTGTGTGTGTGTGTGTGTGTGTGCGACACTCCGGGCGCTGGTACAGAACATTAAAGGAGAACGTCACCCATTTTCAACCTTGTCTTCATATAATTGGTCCTCCTCACTATTGTTGGTAGGCAGGTTTCTGAACTGTACAATCCACCAGCAACTTTACGAACGACAGACACTGGCATTACTTAAGGTGAGCTAAACCCATATTGCCTCCTTATAATTAATAATGGGAGTCAGATTATCCAGATATCCTATTGCATGTGTCTTTCAGCACCACAGAGATGTCTCTCTCCCTCCATCTGTGTGGGCTGACACAGCTGGACTGCACAGCGCGTTAGGTGCCACAGAAGGTATCAGTGTGGATGCTCACATCGTTATCATTATAGTTATACAGTAGTTATAGTTACGGTGCTCGTGTGAATGGCTTTTAAACAACAGACAAACAACTGTGTACTGCTGTGTGTCCAAGTATGCCATTATTGTTGTGTGCTGTTGTGTGTCACTGTGTGTTACTATTGTTGTGCTGCTGTTATTGTGTGCTGTTGTGTGTGTGTGTTGTTGTCTCGTTGTGTACAGAACAGCGCTGCGGAGAGGAATGTTCCCTTGGGGGACAATAAAGTCTAAAAAAGTCTAAAGTCACACACACATACACACACAGAAAAGGTCATACTCACAAACTGTCACTGCCGCTCTACCTAAAAAATGGCCCGAGCGCACACACACACACACACACACACACACACACAGAGAGAGTGTAGTTAAAAGAAGGGGTCTCAGGGGGTGTGTGTGTCACTAGGGAGACCAGTAGAGGGGGTCGGTGGGTTCTGGTGAGAAGATGCTGCTTTGTGTCCTATTTTCTCTCTCTTTCTGTCTCTCTCTTTCTCTCAGTTCACTAGAGTGTGTGAGCCTCCTGCCCTCCGTGCTGACCTCTAACTGACCATCTGATGTGTGCGCGCACGCACACACACGCACACGCACACACACACACACACACACACACACACACACACACACACACACACACACACGATGACAGATGCCTTTGCATAACTGGTAGGTTTTTCTACATATAGCCCTCTGGGTCGAAGCAGGGAGATAAATGAGAGACAGAGAGAGAGCGAGAGAGAGAGACTGCTCCTGAAGATCACAGAAGGGAGGAGATGAGAAGATGATTAAGTCCAAAGAAGAGGAGGAGAGAGGAGAAGGCGTAACTTTGAAGGCCTGGCAGAAGGAGGCTCTGGCCTCCTAGCCTGGTAAACCCTCCCTCCGGAAATCTCATTTCTATTTGATTCCTGGAGTGAGTCTGGCATGCACCGCCTCTCTGCAATATTGGCTGTGTATGCCAAACGGCCGCGCCTATCAGCGTCGTCGCTCATTGTTCTGTGATTGACAGCTTACGTTGGCCAATCAGGTGGCGAGTTCGAGTGAGCCCAAAACACGAACGGCAGCCATCTTTTTCTTGTGCGCTATTTTCTCCGCATTTTTTTTACTTCAAAAAGCTCTCTAACTTCTATTTTGAGGCACGGAATTTACTTATAAGATATCGTTTGGATAGAATTTAGTTGTTTAACTTCATATATGTGGTCAATTAATCAAGACAAAGCCTATTTAAAAATAAAAATGTAGAGAACCGGTAGGGGCGGGCAGTGACACCCATGTAACCGAATAAGGCAACCCATTTTGGGCATGGATCGTCTCAAAAGTCCCGTAGCGTCACATTAGACTGGTTAACTGCTGATTGGCTGAAGGGGAAAAATTATCATTGGCTGAAGGGGTTGTCAGTCAACGGTATTACTCCCGCCCAACTCCAGCACAGCCAATATTGCAGAAAGGCGGATCAGGCCAGACTCACTCCTGAAATCAAATGGAAATGAGATTTCCGGAGGGAGGGTTTACCAGGCTACTGGCCTCCCTCTTCACCAGGAGCATGAGGAGAAGGAGAAGAACCAAAAACTGAAGAAAAAGCAGTCCTGAAACGTCAAAACACGGAAAACCTTCTGGATTCAGTATAAGCCCTCTCCAAAAACAGCAGATCTAAAAGCTCACAATGCGTTGCGAGCTTGTAGATTGGCTGTTTCAGCTACTTTTGCCTTTTCTTTTGTTAAGTGTGAAAGTGGTTAAGCGTGTTTTATGAATAACCAATAAAAAGCATGAAAAAGAGCTTGTGACTAAATAATAACTACATTGGATCCATTGGAACACAGGCTATTTTTCCCATTTTATGAAACAGCATACAAGGTTTCTACCTGACAGCAACGATATCTATGCTGTACACATTGTATGATAAAAAAATCCACCTTCCTGTGATTTGTGTGCATGTGAGAGAGAGCGGGAGAGAGAGAGAGAGAGGGGGGGGGGGATGATATAAATCTCTATGTTAGGCTGTTACAATATACGACTATTAATGAATTAACTTAGCAGAGATCCTCATGTATTATCATCGTTGTTATTATTATGGCGGGGAATTGAATTGAACATCCAAATTAATGTCACTTAGAGACTGCACTGGGACCAACACACACAGCGAGGACAATTTCAACCGGAAAATTGCTTTTCACTTTGAATAAAGTGTGATTAAATTGCAGAATGCGGGTACGCATGTGTGCGTGTGTGTGTGTGTGTGTGTGTGTGTGTGTGTGTGCGTGCGTAAACATGATATATTTGATGGCAAAACTGCAAAGTGACGCAGCTCTGTTTACACACTTCTTTATTTTATTTTAATTGAACATACTGTATACATTTCTCAGCTTCCCAATGCCAATAAAGCCTCTTTGAAAACTGAATAGAGAGAGAAAGAGAGAGAGTCATTCTAAAAGAGAGAGAGACAGTGAGTGTTGTGTTTCTATGCTAACCTGTGACAAACGGTTAGCATACTGAAGGTGTTTTGTCACCTCAGTACCCCGCCTGTACGCTTCAACAGTTTCCTACACATTCTACTTCTTACTGACAAGATCTTTGTGATCCTCTCAGCGTAACACGTCCAGAAGTGTTCCCCACAGGACAGCCAGCCACAACACAAACAAACACAAACCAAAAAAAATAAGCCATATATGCAGTCAGTGGTGAAAAAAGTACTCAAGTAAAAGTATCAATACTGCAATGTAGAAGTACTCTGTTACAAGTAAATGTCCGGAATTCAACTTTACTTGAGAACAACAGTATTGGTATCAAAATGTACTTAAAATACCAAAAGTAAAAGTACTAAGATGTTAGATAGCCTAGGTATAAAATAGGGCTAAAGTGGTTTCAATTTTTTTTCATTGTGAAGCACAGGATAGGATTATACATTTCTGTTCATATACATGGTCTGCTTCCTTTTTTTTTCAAAAACAAACAGACATATACACAAAATAGACAAGTAAAATGAAAAGACACTCAAGACACTCAAACTTAAGCAAAAAACAAAAGGACCCCCCTGTCTCCCTTCCCCCTCAATGTAAAATATATTTATATCTGCAAAGTAACTAGTAACTAAAGTTTTCAAATAATTGTAGTGGAGTAAAAGTACAATATTTGCCTCTGAGATGTAGTGGAGTAGTAAAAGTATAGACAATTGGAAATACGCCGGTTAAAGTAAAAGTACCTCAAAATTAAGTTAAGTACTTAAGTACAGTACTTGAGTAAATATACTTAGTTGCTTTACACCACGGCATATATGCAGTATAATAGTGCAGCCTCAGAGCCCCTCCCAGTGGGGCAGCGGAGGTGCTGCCCAAATAGTTTAAATTAATAATTAAAATATATACACTATATAGATTTGTGCATTGAGACATTTGTTTTTGTCTGACACAGTTCGAGTTTGCAGACAAATTAATCAAACTTTGCTTTTTAACGAGCACAACTACGTGCCAATAAGTATTATTAACAAGTTCACAGTGGTGATTTACAGACCTGTCACACTGAGCAGACCGTGGGCCCATTCCCCAGTGCATTGGAAACACTCAGAAAACAGCCAACATTCTTTCTATATTATGGACAAACCTCACCAGAATAAAAGTATGGAGAGGATAATACGAAGCCCTTTGGAAAGCGGGATAAGGCCCCTTTATTCATTTGGGCATGTGGGCCCTGATGATCTTGACACATGCCCAGGTGGGCCTCGAGTTACAAAAGGTTGAGCACTACTGGAATAGTGAGTTAAGACTGATTTATACTTTTTAGACAGACAGACAGACGAAGAGAGGCAGGCAGGCAGGCAGGCAGGCAGGCAGGCAGGCAGGCAGGCAGGCAGGCAGAAGAAGAGAGACATACAGACAGACAGACAGACAGACAGACAGACAGACAGACAGACAGACAGAGAGAAGAGAGGCAGGCAGGCAGGCAGAAGAGAGGCAGGCAGGCAGACAGACACAGGAGAAGGAGAGAGGCAGTCAGGCAGGCAGGCAGGCAGACAGGCAGAGAGAGAGAGACAGGTAGGCAGAGAGAGAGACAGACAGACAGGCAGCCAGGCACTGCAGTCACAGATAAAGCTTTTTTAATAAAAGCAGCTCCTGGGAGTGTTATCAGTAGATAAGGTTGTGATATTAGCTTCCTGCGTTGTGGGTTCATAAGCGTACACTAACACTATGCTATCATAATATTTATAATGCTACCTTATCTACAAGGTAGCGCACAAGCGCACACAGTGACGCACACATACCTTCACACACTGACACTGGGCTTCTCTCCGTGCATTAATAGACCTCTTTATTACCTTTGTCGTCTGTCTGTCTGTCTCTGTAGTCTCTCAATATGTCTGTACTCTCTACATGTCTCTCTCTCTCTGACTAACCATCTGTCTCACAGTGGCTGCCTGTCTCACTCAGTTGATGTCTGTCTGTTGAAAAGTACTGCATCTGTGTCTCTCTCTCTGTGTGTGCGTGTGCTTGTGTGTGTGTGTGTGTGTGTGTGTGTGTGTGTGTGTGTGTGTGTGTGTGTGTGTGTGTGTGTGTGTGTGTGTGTGTGTGTGTGTGTGTGTCTGTCTGTCTGTCTGTCTGTCTGCGTCTCTCTCCCTCTCTCTCTCTCTGTAGTGACAGTGTTGTTATCAGTAGGTTCTGGTGGGTTCTGATAAGGGAAGTTGGACCTCTAACTTATACACTCCACTTCTCCTCAACTTCATGCTCTTCAACTTCAAGGAACAAACTCTCCGTTTTATCTGTGAAGTTTGCTTCTCCCCTCTTCTCTCTCCCTCCCTCTCCGTCTGTCTGTCTGTCTCTCTCTCTCTCCCTCTGCTACGTTCAATCACTTCATCTTTCTGATACATCGAGAGTGCCTCTGGGCATCTATAGATTTAGGGAGAGAGCGAGAGAGATGACACGGCCAGCGCACGCACGTACACACACACACACACGCGCACACACACACACACACACACACAAACCTTGTATGTCCAAGTCCTTTACTTTCAAGAAATGGACAAGTAGAACCTGTGTTCCGACGGATCCAATATAGTTTAGACACAAGCTCTTGTCGATGCTTTTCATTGGCTTAATTGTTTGATTGACTGAATACTTTATTAACAAGATTATTAGTACAGGTAGAACAGTCAAGCGTTATGCTAAAAGGACCGTTGTGGTCCATTGTACTCAATTCATCAGTACAATACAAGTACCATACCAGTAAAAGCGAGAGGTATATTTACAGAAGGAGGGGTGTGGGGCAGAGGATGCTACTACAAGGTGTTCTACTGAGCCTGATTGGTAATATTGATAAAACCCACAAACACACTTAACCCCTTTCACTTTCAAAATGTTTCACAAATAGCAGATCTACAAGCTCACGAGCCGTCACAATGTGACGCGGTGTGAGCTTGCAGATCGGGGAAGATACAAGGTTTCTGCCCGACAGCAGAGAGGATATTCTTTCAGTCTGTGGTGCAGGTGTTGATTCATAATGTCTGCAATCATGGACAGCGTCCAGCGCAGGGTCCTGGATCAGATGGATGCTCAATGTGTACATTCATCACACACACACACACACACAGGTGTACATTCATCACACACACACGCACGTGTACATTCATCACACACACACGCACGTGTACATTCATCACACACACGCATGCACGTGTACATTCATCACACACACACACACACACGCATGTGTACATTCATCTCTTACACACACACACAGTGTACATTCATCACAGCGATATCAGCCCTATCTGTAGCCTCCTCCTGGCAATTATAAACAACACTATGGCAATAAATAATAGCACTCAGTATGGTATTGACTGTGTAGTACGTGCATGTGTGTGTGTGTACGTGCGTGCTTGAGTGCACAGATGATGCCACCCTTTAGGAGCCAAGGGGAGAGGAATTGGTCATTTTCTCAGCCCCTATCTGATCTACCGTTCTCACACGCACACGCACACGCACACACACACACACACAGTACAAAGGGGGTCAGAATCCAATTATAGAGCTATCTGGGGGAAAAGGTTAGTATCTAGGGAGAGGACAGCCTCCACTCCTCTATGTGTGTGTGTGTGTGTGTGGTTCCTTGGTTCAGCTCAACACATGCCCTTTGTTTCCTAAAGCTAACTAACTTCAGCCCCTCTCTCTCTCTCTCCAATCTCTATCTCTCCACCATTCCCTTCATCTTCTTTCTTTCTCCACCTCAGTCGTGTCTCTCTCTCTCCCTCCCTCTCTCTCCCTCTCTCTCTCCCTCTCTCTCTCTCTCTCCCTCTCTCTCTCTCTCCCTCTCTCGCTCTCTCTCTCTCTGGCCACTCATATCTATAAACCCTCTCCCCACCTTTCTATCAGATTACCTTACTGAGAGAGAGAGAGACATACAGAGTGAGAGAGACAGAAAGAATGGAACGGAATTTGTGGTTGGAGGAAATGAGATGAGAACAGAGGTGTTGAAGGTGATACACAGCAGACGGATGATGGACGTTGGGATGGATGGATGGATGGATGTGTTCTCATTCATTAGTACTGGAACGTTCCTTTCAATGCTGCTGGCTTTGTGTACAATGGAGAGACGGAGAGATAGAGGCAGAATATGAGAAGGACAGAGAGAGAGAGAAAGGGAGAGAGAGAGACGTGTCCCTTTTAGGAATGTGTGAGTCAGATGAGAATCAGTGTCCTGTTACACCCTGAGAGAAAGACCTGTGTGTGTGTGTGTGTGTGTGTGTGTGTGTGTGTGTGTGTGTGTGTGTGTGTGTGTGTGTGTGTGTGTGTGTGTGTGTGTGTGTGTGTGTGTGTGTGTGTGTGTGAGAGAGAGAGAGAGAGTAAGTGTGTGTGTGTCAGAGAGGCAATGAAAGTGACAGAAGACAGAGAGAGAGAGAGAGAGAGAGAGTGATTGAGTGTTAAGCCAGCGAGTGCATGTGTGTGTGTGTGTGTGTGTGTGTGTGTGTGTGTGTGTGTGTGTGTGTGTGTGTGTGTGTGTGTGTGAAACAGAAGAAAAGCTATAGAGAAAGGTAGGCGTGTGTGACAGTAAAAAGGATGGACAAAGTTACGCCCATAGACAGACCGTAAATGCCTATTTTTCAGCAATTTCGAATCCGCCATCTTTCTATAATATATTGGTTGGGACTAGAGCGGGGGTGGGGAATCAATGCTATTGGTTGTGTAGCTTGTCAATCAAATCATCACAAGGTAGCCACGCCCCTCCTACAGCATACCCTACTTTATCATCAATTTTTTTAATAAATGGGACCATAATTTACGAAAACGCATATCATGGTGATTGAAAGAAGACTTTAAACTAGCGACTGGAAGCATATTGTATTTATGACAATGTTTATTAAGGGTAATAAAATCAAGTCTAAAGTTCGGCAAAAACCCATCCGCTTGAATGGAGAGTAATTCTTTCTGACACCAGCAAGGGGTGAAACAGCGAAACTACAGGCCATCCATATGAACCGTCACTTCCTATACAGCCTCAATTTACAACTCAGAAGCTGGCCCCTTGGTGTGTGTATGCACATAAGAGAGAGAATTGTGCACGCACGCATTATGTGTCAACTGATGTGCTAGCAAGTGTGCCCAATCCCAGTACACGTAGCTGTGGTGGAAAGTAACTAAGTACATTTACTCAAGTACTGTACTTAAGTACAATTTTGAGGTGTTTGTACTTTACTTGAGTATTTCCAATTTCCAATACTTTTACTTCTACTCCACTACATCTCAGAGGCAAATATTGTACTTTTACTCCACTACAATTATTTGAAAACTTTAGTTACTAGTTACTTTTCAGATATAAACTATGATATAATGAAACATACATTAACCACTTTAACCCTATTTTAAACCTAGGCTATTTGAAAATAGCCGATCTACAAGCTCGCGACGCGTTGTGAGCTTGTAGATCTGCTATTTTCAAATATTTAGTACTTTTACTTTTGGTACTTTAAGTACATTTTGATGCCAATACTTTTGTACTTTTACTCAAGTAAATTTTTCATTCTGGACTTTTACTTGTAACAGAGAATTTTTATATTGCAGTATTGATACTTTTACTTAAGTAAAGAATGTGAGTACTTTTTCCACCACTGACGTACTGCTATACAAAAAAGTCTGCACGTGTGTGTGTGTGTGTGTGTGTGTGTGTGTGTGTGTGTGTGTGTGTGTGTGTGTGTGTGTGTGTGTGTGGGGAAGAGATGCTATCGTGGCCTTGGGAACAGACAGGGGCAGCGTCTCTACACCTGCACACACAAACACACAAACAAACACACACACACAGCTAAACAGCTGCACCTATAGATTACATCCATCTACATGAATTCAACAAGTATTACACTTCATATCCCCTTGAGCAAACTCCTCCAAAGGTCCTGTCTTTTATCTCACTATATGAGGCACATATTGCAATCCTCTCAGAAGAACCACTAACCTACCGTTGAGCTCTGATGCCACACCCAGCACTTGGCTGAAGTACATTGGCCTTCTCCATGTGACCGGATTGTACTCACTGAGTTACAAATAGTAACATTCGTCGCGACACGTGACACACAATTTCACAAATTATGACGTTCTTGGGCTATAAACATTCGTCATTAAAATAGACCATGTTTCCCCAAGTGCGACCAACCCCCCTCCTTCCCTCGGGGGAACCATTCATCCTCGATTCCCGGGAAGTTCCGGGGGAGAGCAGTGGTCACTTCGCTTACATGACAGTGATTGATTGATTGTGCGGGTTTCTGGGTGCAACCAAATACCCCGTCCACCCCAACCAGCCATCCCCCCCCCCCTACACACACACACACACACACACACACTTAATTACTCTCCAGAACGAGAGCTTGCGGTTAGTCATATCAACTTCCACCAAGACAGAGATGTCTGCTCCGCCGATTGGCTGATGGGTGAGGAGCTTAGGGGCAGTGGTGGAATGTAACTAAGAGAAACAGGCCATTCAATATAGAGAGCTTTTACTTTGGTAACATTTTAATGCAAATATTTTTGTATTTCTTAGTCAAGTAAAAATGTGAATACAGGCTTTTACTTGCAACAGAGTATTCCTACAGCTTATTGTGCTATTGCTACTTTTGCTCAAGTAAAAAAAAAATCTTCTAAGTACTTCTTCCATCCATTGCTTGAGGGTGGGGTTGGGGGATGGGATGTCAAGGGGGTCGTGAGAATTCTGCATTTGAAAATACTCTTCCTGTTGGTCTAAAGAGGAAAGGAGTCAAATACAAAAAAACTCAAAGTACAAATAAAATACGGGTCAGCCATGGATATAGAGATAGAGATAGAGATAGATAGATAGATAGATAGATTTCCATACAGTATATACATGTGTATTGTCTCGGGTGGAAACCTTGTATGTCCAAAACTGTGGGAAGAAAATGGAAGAAAATAAGCTGTCTTCCATTGGATCCAATGTAAAATTGGCTTAAGCTAGGACTGGCCGGCTGGCTGGCTGGCTGGCTGGCCAGCCGGCTGGTGGACGGGCGAACCAATTCGTCACCATGACTCAGCCATAACCATATAAGGAGTTCACAATGCAGCTACGCCCAAACCCCAAATATGGAGTGTGTTGTCTAACCTCAATGTGTCGTCATCAGGCGCAAACAAATCAGTCAGCTCCATATATGGGCACAAAAGGGGGCATGCCCATATATGGGTATATACCGATGACATCAGGGATCTCCATATATGGGCATAAAAGGGACAGGACGGTGCAACGTAGATGTGAGGCCTGAACTCTAGATGCTCTAGTATTTATAAAACCCACAGTCAGACTTAAACACTTTCCTTTTAACTCAATCACTCAATTAACACATCCGACAGGAGCGATTTTTCCCATTTTGTTTCTTTTTCAAACAAAAAGCTGAACCCGTGTCTCAGTTGAACAAAATGCCCCGTGACCCTGACAACAATACACTGCTTCTCACACATCAGACGAGGGGGTCACACGCTCGTTGGAAGGCCCACATTAATTCTGAAAGTACAATCAGCGCTTTGTTAGGTATTGAAATCTGTGTGAAAAATTATGAAAAACTGATGATTTTCTTTTTCTGTACGCGTGACCTCTCGCTCTGCCAGGTCACTCTAAAAAGAACCCAAACTGTGACGAGTACTGAACATTATTAATACTGTATTTCTAAGTAAGTAAGTACTTTTCAAAAGGCTTTAAAAAAGAACACCAACAAGTAAAAATCCATGCTGCTGTTAAAGCCACAGTCTGTAACTTTCATTTCCTTTCGAGGTTCCAGTACTGGGACCAAATTTCTACCGTTTGTTGTTCAGGGGGGATACTGCCCTTATGAGCTTCAGGCAATACTACTTGTCCACCAGTAGCTGTCCTACCTGACACCAGGGTCGAAATGTCTCAATGGAAGAGTAGGGAGTCCACCTCCAACCACTGCACATGTCCTAGTTATATTAACATACCCTCTACCATAGAGAGTGGTTCAAATAGTTATTTTTTTCACAATAACTTCAAAATAAGGTCCAGATTGCAGCTTTAACTTAACTCTGACCAACTCTGACCAACCAAATGGACCCTAATTTAGACGACAAAAACTCTTCTCTCATGGGGTTCCCTGGGCAAAAAAACAACTATGAAATGGGGTCTGCTGCCTAAAAGATGGGGACTGGGGGTCCTTGACATGCAAAGCACTTAACTCATTGAGTGCCATTAACGCGTTTCACGTGTTTTACCGCTATGGTGCAACGTGCCATAAACGTGTTTCACGTGTTTTACCGCTATGGTGCAACGTGCCATTAACGTGTTTCACGTGTTTAAAAAAAAAAAAAAAAAAAAAAAATTTAGAACCCAAGCTATCATTATCTGAAGATTTGCAGCTCCATCCACTCCTTGTTTAACTTAGAACTGAAAAAATAAACCCTGGGGGTCCCGACCCACAGGTTGAGAACCACTGTTCTAGAGTGTGGTATGCCCACACCGTGTCCTGCTGTGAGGGCTGAGGTGAAGGTCATGAACTGGTGTTAACTGCCGCCAACAGGCTGCTAAACTGGTTCTATGGGACTGGTTTAAAGGTTTTACAAAGAGCCGGGGAGTCGCAGGACCTCGACAACTGATACCAGCACGTACTGTACCAAGGTGATTTGGGGTTGAAATGGATCTGCTGGTCCAGTGTCACATAACATAATGTCTATCTCCAATCTCCTCAATATCTCTCATATTTCACCCGTCTCTCGCTGATATCTTTCTCTCATACACAGTCAAAAAAAAAGAGCGAGAGAGAGAGACAGATGGAGAGACAGAGAGAGAGAGAACGGTCCACCCAGCCTGGGAGTTGAACCATGGGATTAGATAAGTGGTACGTGTCCTAACCACTTGGTTAGGGGGTCGCCCCATTTTGAGGGTGTTTAAACTTTTATTTTATTTTACAGCCACAGTAGAGACAGACAGGAAATGCAGAGAGAGAGAGAGAGAGCAGTTAAATGACAGAGCAACGGTCGGCCGGGAATCGAACCGGGGACTCGTTCATCAGGGCATTGTGCCCATGTGGTTTGAGTCCTAGCCGCTCGGCTATGGGGTCTCCCCAACACTAAGCATTTTAACTGTGTAGCTTTCAGACCAACTGTGACAACAAGCTTTTCTGTAAATGTTCCGCTCATGAAAGTGGGTCATGTTAAAAGGTCATGACCTCTGGGGACCGAGGCACATACCACACAACTCACAACGTCATGGGAAGGAATCCGGCTTGTGACCACATGAACCCTGTTTTGGACATGTCAAATAGGCGGTCACTCAGAGCAAAAATAGCAGATCTACAAAGCATCACAAGGTGGCGTGTTGTGATGCATTGTGAGCTTGTAAATCGGGTACATTCGGCAAAGAAATCTTGTGTAGAGGGAAAAAAGGGGGCAGAGTATTAGACTCCTGGGGGACCCCAGTCAACTAAGAATAATAGGGGTTGAGTGGTTAACCCATTAATACCTGGAACTGTGTCATTTTTAGATTTGAGCTAAAAAGCATTATTTTACACTTTGGGCTATTAAAAAATAGCAGATCTACAAGCTCATAGCGCGGCACCGAGTGCCGCGCTACGAGCTTGTAGATCTGCTATTTTTGAAAAATCGTGAAAATGTGTGCAAATCTTTGAATATATATATATTTAAAGCGAAAATTTGTAACTCAAATCTTTGCTTCTGGGGGGTCCCTGGAACAAGATATTTTGAGATGGGGGTCCGCGGCCAAATACATATCATTTTGGGGGTCCTTGACATGAAAAAGATTGAGCACCACTGATATACAGTAGAAACATACGTTTTTCAGAATACTGTTGAGATTTAGGAGACATGTAGAATCGGCTTCAGGTCTTAATGGGTTAAACTGTGGTTGTGAGAATTTTTTTTATTGATTGATTGAATACTTTATTAGTCAGAAATGTAAACAGCACATGATACAATAAGACATTAATGATAACACAAAAAAGTCCTGGCGACTTGTTTCCATTGTGGTCCTTGATTTCCATGTATGTATTTCACATGGACAATTGCATATCTCTCTGTGACAGTTAATTACCAGCAATTGATATGCTGCAAATTAATATAATAATTATCATATGAATTATTGACAGGATGTCACTCATTTGAAACCCAAGCATTCCTTATACATCAACATCAAAACGTTGTCACTTGACTTTTGTCATTTTGTTCTCAGTGGCAGTGAGGCGTAGGTCATGACCTCTGACGGAGGGGGCGCCATTGTTACCAGCGTGTAGGAAGTCAGTTAAAGAGTGTTTAAAAGGCTGTTAAGTATGTGCCGGGGTCAGAGGTCACATAGTTTCTTTTTTACACAGTGTCTGTGAGGCTGTGTGAGTGTTTTCTCTCTGCTACGAGCCTGAGAGTCCTTATTTGACACCGTAAAAGACTACCGAGTCGCTGCTTAAGTGTGTGTGTGTGTGTGTGTGTGTGTGTGTGTGTGTGTGTGTGTGTGTGTGTGTGTGTGTGTGTGTACATGCTAGCGTGATAAAGGAAGGCCTATCTGAAAGGTATGATGACAAAATAACTGAACCCCTCACCACGCATGCATGCACACACACACATGCGCACACACACACACACACACACACGTGCACACACACACACACACACACACAGTGATGGGAGAAATACAATACAAAAGTCCAGAACAGGGGGCAGAATGTCTGTACTGCACAAACTGCAAACCACATACCATCCAGTAGGGGGTGATAAAGAGCAGGGCAACACACACACAGCAGCAGCACTGATCTGATCCACAGCCTGTCTACCTGCCTATAGCCTGTCTACCTGACATATCTGTCCGTCTACCTGCAAACAGGGGCAGATCTGTCTACCTGCCTGCCTATAGCCTGTCTACCTGACATATCCGTCCGTCAGCCTGCGTTCAGGGACAGGTCTCAGCTGGTGTTAATTGGCTCCATTGTTCAGTGAGCTCCAGCCTTCTGGCTGCATCCATAGCAATCAGCCGTCATTTAAACCCACTGGTTCTCAACCTGTGGGCCGGGGCCCACTGGTGGGACGCGAGGAGGGTATTTGCAAGTGGGTCCCCCAAATAATGTGGCAAAACACTAAGATTGTGTTGATAATATGACATTAATATTTGGGGAAATTTATGTCAAATGTCATGGTATATTTTCTTTAAAACCTGAAAAAGTGAGTTTTCACTGTAATACTGATAGATAAGAACTTAAAGTACACCATGTTAGTTCCATTGATAAAATTGTTTATTTTGTTTTGTTGTAAAGCGACTTTGGGTACTAAGCTACATACATTTGACGTATTATTATCCATTTTGGGCGGGAACCCCTATTTGTAACTATACCTTTCAGGACGGGAACCCCTTTTGGGCTTCTTGTTGCTATACAGTATATAGCAACATACATTTGTTGTACTTTTGACTTTTCAGAAAAAAAAGAATCGGCCTCAGGTCTAAATGGCTTAAGCCGGAACAAAATCAATTGATTGATCGTTAAAATAAACATTCTCTGAAAGGTGCACTGCCAGATGGGTGGGCCGCGAACACTTTTGACATTTTCAACCCCGATCTGGAGAACCACTGATTTAAACCCAGGAGAGCCTGCAGACTAGGCTTGGGGCGAAATCCAAAATGGAACATCACAATATTTGATGTAACGTTGGTAACAAATATCACAATATTTGATATTATTGTGTTAACAACAATCACACACTATTCAATATTGCTGACTACTGGTCCAAGCTTACTATAGAGATATCTGGCTGAGACTGAGAGACTCTTTCTTTGAGCTACAACAATTGGTCAAAAGAATCCTCCTTTCAACAGTGTGTGTGTGCATATGTTGTGTGTGTGTGTGTGTGGTGTACGTGTCAACAGGACAGCGTTAGTCGGCCATGCTTCAGTGTGTTAATTATGTAAATTGGTCATTAAGAACCCCTTAAGGGAGGCAGCCACACACACACACCCCCACCCACCCCCCCCCCCCCCCCCACACACACACACACACACACACACACACACACACACACAGAGCTAATGGAGTTGAAATTAAGCCAAAGCTATGACCTTCCTTATGTCTCTCTCTCCCCCTCTCTCTCTCTCTCTCTGTGTTTCAATTCAATGGGGCTTTATTGGCATGGGAAACATACAGTATGTTTACATTGCCAGGGCAAGTTTGAAATAAAACCAAACAAAAATAAGATCTGAATATTACTACTAGAATAAAGCAATGTGTAAACATGTTCCATTTGGTTACTCACTACCAATCATTTAGCTGGGGAGGCCCTGGAAACCCCTCAAGGACCCCTGGGGACCTCCGGGGGTCCCCCCATCTCCTCTCTGTCTCTCCTTCTCTATCCTCTCTACCTCTTCAGCTGTTATTTCCCTGTCTCTCTGTCTGTCTGTCTGTCTGTCTCAGGCTGTGTTTCAGCTGTCTGTCTCTATTAAACCCTGTGTGTGTGTGTGTGTGTGTGTGTGTGTGTGTGTGTGTGTGTGTGTGTGTGTGTGTGTGTGTGTGTGTGTGTGTGTGTGTGTGTGTGTGTGTGTGTGTGTGTGTGTGTGTGCCCAAGTTGTCATTCCATTCAGTGAGAACTGTGTGTGAAGTTTTTTTTTATCGTCCACAGCAGAATATTACATTCATGTTATTCATGAGATAGGAGCAGGTGTACAGTCTCTAGGACCTATCAACTGTGTGTGTGTGTGTGTGTGTGTGTGTGTGGTCAGTAGAGCATGACAGACTAAAAACTTGCCAGCCTTTCTTTCTCTGCACCACCTCTCTCTCACTCGCTCTCTCAGAGCTCTTTATCTCTCTCTCTTCCCCCTTCTCTCGCTCTCTCTCTGTGTGTGTGTGTGTGTGTGTGTGTGTGTGTCTCTCTCCCCCTCGTTATTAAAACTAATATGGTAAAAAGTTAATCAAGAAATGTTATAGGCTGGCATTTATGTCTCTCAAATGTACGCACGCGCACACACACACACACACACACACACACACACTCTCATCAATTCATCAATTCTCTGCACAGATTTATGCCAGCACGCCAGGTCGACTAAATCAAACAGGATTAGATGATGGACAAGGCATATTAATCCATCCCAGAGAGACTGAGGCAAAAATCCATCACAGGGCCTAGTTATGAAAAATTATATTTACCCAGTCCAACCAATCCAATCAGGCCTGTGCATGTGCGTGTGTGTGTGTGTGTGTGTGTGTGTGTGTGTGTGTGAGAGAGAGAGTCCAGCAGATGGAAGACAATAAATAAACATGGCTTCCAGGAGGCAGAGAAAATTGTTGCTCTCGGGGAGAAACCTCGCATCTCATTTTTCGTACTTCATCATACAAGAGCGTCGCACAAAGGTAGTGAATAGCCGATCTACAAGCCGAATAGCTGATCTACAAGCTCACAACGCGTCACATCGTGACGCGTTGTGAGCTTGTAGATCGGCTATTTTCACTATTTTAAAATGTTTTAAAAATAATTATAAAAAAATAACATATGAGGTTTTCACCAGACAGCAACAAAGTAGTGTGCAGCAGCTCTGCTGGTTCAGTCTACCGTTTGGTTTTTTACCCGGTAAATAACTTTTTCGTCACAGCACCCACACCCACAGTTAACTTATAGAACCGTACATTTATGTCATATTACGGTACGTAAACTTGAGAGAATAGCCATTTCCATGTGGGCATATTGATAACTTTATACTTGACATTTCTGGGGGGGGAAATTGAACCAGAGCTGAGCTGATCTACAAGCGTTATTGTGCAGATAGAAAAAGAACGCATCAATTACCGTGCAACTCAGGTCCATTTGACTTATCTAAAGTGTCTAAGTGGTTAAACTGAAGGGATATTGATATAATATTGATATAATATTTGTGCCAGGATTTTTCGATCTGCAAGCTCATATAAGCGCGGCACTCGGTGCTGCGCTATGAGCTTCTTGTATATCTGCCATTTTTGAACAGCCAAAGTATTAAAATATGAATAAAGTGGTTAAAATGATTGTGACGCTATAGTAACACATTTTGCTGGGGACCCCCTGGTACACCCCCAAGGACCCCTGGGGGTCCCGGACCCCACTTTGAGAACCAACGATCTACAGCAGTGATTCTCATACCTTTTTCATTTCACAGACCCACATTTGGCAGAAGATTCCGCCTCCTTCCGGTTGTTAAATGTTTGCTAAAAAATTATAAAAAAATATCCAGATAATTTATTTTTTTTTTGGGGGGGGGGGGGGATACGTTATGCACAGTAATTATACTGCAACTGAAATGTTCGTTTTTACAGAGGCCAAGTTTAATCAAAGTCTTTTGCAATCCTGATAAAATGTTTTACATGACAGACAGGTGCGTAGCGTAGGTGGAGCAGCAACAACAACAACATATCGTTTGTTGTCGGGCAGAAACCTCTTATCTCCATATGCTAACTTTGTGTTTTTTTCATAAATTAACGCCCTACTTGATCATACCACAGCGTCACACAAAAGCGTCAAAGTAGCAGATCTGCAAGCTCAAAACGCAGCTTGAAAAGTTTTGAGCTTGTAGATCTGCTACTTTTGCAATTCTTTTATTTTAAATCCTAAAATACAGTTTTGGAGGTATGAGGAGACGATACGTAGATAAGAATACACCTGCACACTGTCTCCGCTTGATCAAAAAAGAAAGGTTTTCTTTTTTTACAGAGGCCAAGTTTGAAATAAGAATTGAATACATATAAGATATCAATACGAGGCAACTGAAATGGTACATCATAGCATTGGTTCTCAAAGTGGGGTCCTTGGGGGGGTCCCAGGGGGTCCCCAGCCAAATGTGTTAATATAGCATCACAATCGTTTTAACCACTTTAACCTTTAACCTAAAACATAGCCTGAGTGCCGTGCTATGAGATTGTAGATCTGCTTTTTTTTTTTTGTGAAAATGTGTGCAAATCTTTGAATATATTTATTTTTTCGAGCGAACATTTGTAAAAAATCTTTGCTTCTGGGCTGAAGGCTGAAGGCGTTCCATTTTTAACCATCTCCTTCGGACGTCGGGCCGGGGCTCGGATAGGCTTTCTGTACTTTCAGTTGGGAGAGTCAGGACGTCTGGAGGTGCACGGGTTCCGAGAAAATGCATCCAAAGTTCGGAATGACGTCAATTCATAGTTATGTCACCCCCCTTTAAAAAAGAAACGTATAGGCTCTATGCACAGCAGCCATATTGGAAAGAAATTGGGCCTCTTCCTTACTTCCTTCACAGGTCTAACCAACTATACTAATTATTACTCTCTCTGTGTGTGTGTGTGTGTGTGTGTGTGTGTGTCAGATATTTAATGTAGAGCGAAAACAGAAAAGACACTAGCAGAGAGCCCTGAGGGACTCTATATGGGCTTTAAGTGGTTGGACTCCATTCCTATCAGTAGAAAACAGCCTCCGTTATATTGCACTCTAACTGCTGCAGCTCCAGTTAAACAGCCGTCAGCCGCCATCCGTCTCTATTTTAGTTTTATTATGATGAGGACCCCCACCCACCCCCCCCCCCCATCCCCCTACAGTCTATTCCTTTCCTGCGTAATTCTCTCAGCTCCACTCTATTAGGCTGTCAGTCATGCAGTGTGTGTGTGTGTGTGTGTGCGCGCGCGTGTGCGTGCGTGCGTGTGTGTGCGCGTGTGTGTGTGTAATCTGCGCTGCTATCATCATGGTTTAGAGTTTATATGAAGAAGAGACGCCCCCCCCCCCCCCCCCCCCCATACTAATACAATGTGATGTGCAGAAGAATGAATGATAATCCATACGAGAGAGAGAGAGGGAGACAGAGAGAGACAGACAGAAAGAGAGAGAGGGAGGGAGAGAGAGAGAGGGAGGGAGAGATGGGTTTTGTGTATGAAAAGTGTTTGTATATGTGTGTGTGGCATTTTGTGTGTGAATATCAGCATGTCATTTTGTGTGTGTGTGTGTGTGTGTGTGTGTGTGGTGTCGTATTTCTTAGCGTGGTTGTGCGTGTGAATGTTCTCTGTTCTGAATAGAGCGCTTGAGAGGCCAACAGCACACTCCACTGCCCTAATGACACACTGTGTGTGTGTGTGCGTGTGTGCGTGCGTGCGTGCGTGCGTATTTGGCGAGTTAGGTTAACTTTGCTGCACACTGGTGTCGCTCACCGATAAAAGCTGCTCTACAAGCTCACACAATGTGTCACAGTGTGACATGTTGTGAACTTGTAGATCGGCTGTTGGGCTTTTGGGGGTTGGCGTTCTAATGATCTAATGGCATTCATGAAACTGCCATCCTATGATGTTGATGTCCTCGCAAGTATAGTAATACAAACTGTGTGTGTGTGTGTGTGTGTGTGTGTGTGTGTGTGTGTGTGTGTGTGTGTGTGTGTGTGTGTGTGTGTGTGTGTGTGTGTTGGGTCCAAGAGAAAGAGACAAAAGAAAGCGGAAAGAAAAGAAAAGGAGCAGAAAAAGAAAAGTGAACTGGAGCGCTGGTGAAAAGGAGAACAGGACTCCCTAGAGTTCCTCATTCTCCTCCTCCTCCTCTCTGTTACTCCTTTATTTCCTCCCTCTCTTCACTCCTCCTCCCCTCCTGATCTGCACCTCTGCCCCTCCTTCGCCCGCCCTGTTTATCTCTCTGACACTCTCTCTCTCTCTCTTTCTCTCTCTCTCCCCCAATCTCTCTGTTGCTAACCTGGATGACACACAAAACCCTTGTAATCCCTGAGAGAGACAGAGAGAGAGAGAGAATAAGAGAGTGAGAGAGACAGAGACAGAGAGAAAGGGGGAGACAGATAGAGGAGAGAAAGAAAGAGAGGGGGAGATGAGTGATAAATAGAGGGAGAAAGAGAGAGAGGGGAGAGAACGGAAGGGAGACAGCGAGAGAAGGGAGGGGAAGAGAGAGAGTACAGAGAAAGAGGGAGAGAGTGAGAGATAGGGGGAGAGAGAAAAAGAGAGGAGGAGTGAGAGGCAGAAACTAAGGAAAGACTGAGGAGAGGAAAACAGAGACAGAGAGACAGACAGACAACCAGACATAAGGAGACAGACAGGCTTTAGCCCATTGATACCTGGAACGCATCTGTGTCACTTTAGGTGTCTTTGGCTATTCAAAAATAGCAGATATACAAGCTCATAGCGCGGCACCGAGTGCCGCGCTATGAACTTGTAGATCTGCTATTTTTGAAAAATCTTTAAAAAAAATGTTTTCGTTTTTTTTCAAAAAACTGTTAGGATTTAGATTTTTTTAAAGAATCGCCTCAGGTCTTAAAGGGTTAAAAACAAAGCAAACTGAAAATCTAATAGAAATAGAAAAAACTGACACCACTTTGAAAGTGGTTAAACTGCCACAATAATCTTCCTCTTTCGGCTAATTCCCATCAGGGTTTCGCCAAAGCAGATCATGTGTTTCCATCTGCGGCACAACAATCCAATGAATGAGAACGTATTTAGCCTATTATCTGTTTGTTTTCGATTTCCTTTCCTTTCGACTCGGCCACCCTGGCGGCTCCTGGACGGCGACCACTTTGAAGACCTGTGGGTTAACTTGAGTTACACCTCTCAGAGTCAGTTAACCCATTAAGACCTGAGGCCATTCGTAAAAAAAATCGAAATCCTAACAGTTTTTTTAAAAAAATCTAAAAAATATTTTTTCACGATTTTTCAAAAATAGCAGATCTACAAGCTCGTAGCGCGGCACTCGGTGCCGCGCTACGAGCTTGTATATCTGCTATTTTTGAATAGCCTAAAGAAATCTAAAAGTGACACAGATGCGTCCCAGGTATTAATGGGTTAAGGACACGATTCTTTCGTTTTCGTTTTCTCTCTCTGTGCTCGGCTGGCCCTCTGACTCCTACTGGAAAGACCTGTCTGTCTGCTGTCTGTGTTGTAAAGCCAGCCGTGGCGTGATCGACAGGGACCTGTCTGTCTGTCTGTCTGTGTTGTAAAGCCAGTCATGGTGATATGGACTCTACGGAGACTTTACGGAGGCTTTGAAAATGCGTAGAAACAGACTGAACATTTCAGTCAAACGTCTCCCAGTGGAGGATTTAGCAGCTAGATGGGCAGGCTGAACCGACAGGATAGCATCTCCTTGCTGTCGGGCAGAAACCTCATGTCTCCATATCTATATCTCCGAATCTGTCTTTTTCTTAAATTAATGCCCTGCTTCGCAAAAATAGCAGATCTACAAGCTCACAACCTGAGCTTGTAGATCTGCTATTTTTGCTACTTTTGAATTTTTGTTTTAAAGGAGGAGTTCACCCAAAAAATGACTTATTTTCTATCAATTACACACCCCATGAAGCCTTGATTTCATGGATTTATTTTTGTTTTTGTGGCATTCCTAAGACAATAATTTGATGACCGTGTGTATTTCCGGTAGGAGACACAAATAATCTACTTTGTGTCTCCTACCGGATACATTAGCCGGTAGGAGACGGGAATCAAATTATTAGCTTAAGAATGCCACAAAAACAAAAAAGAATCCATGGATTCAAGGCTTCATAGGGTGTGCAATTGATAGAAAATAAGTATTTTTTTGGGTGAACTCCTCCTTTAAGTAAAAGTGAAAGTGTTTAAGTGTGTCTGCGGGTTTTATAGACATTTAACCGATGAAAAGTATTAAGAGCTTAATGTGACTAAATAATAACTACATTGGATCCATTGGAACACACTCTTTTTTTTACCCTTTCCTGAAAAGTAAGAGTTCTGGACATACAAGGTTTCCACTTGAAAGCGACGACATCCCACCGTATTAATCCCACAGGGAGGTAAATTCAGGCTGTTATCACAGCTAAGAGCAAGAAAGTGCACAACAGTAAACGAAGCCATAAACCATACATCAGTAGATATACAGCAGCACCTGCTTGCAGACAAACATTGTGTCGCCGTTGGGAAGAAAGAAACCTTGTATCTCCATATTTCATCATTGAAATTCTTAGAGAGAGATAGAGAGAAAGAGAAAAAGAGAGAAAGAGAGAGAGAGAGAGAGAGAGAGGGAGAGAGAGGGGGAGGGAGAGAGAGAGCTACTGCATGTACTGCCTTTGAATGGTGCAAATACAGAATATACTTCTATTCAAGGTCATGATTTAACCCATTAAGACCTGAGGCGATTCTAAAAAAAATGTCTAAATCCTAACAGTTTTTTGAAAAAAAATCAAAAAAAAAATTTCAATAATTTTCAAAAATAGCAGATCTACAAGCTCGTAGCGCGGCACTCGGTGCCGCGCTATGAGCTTGTATATCTGCTATTTTTGAATAGCCTAAAGAAATCTAAAAGTGACACAGATGCGTTCCAGGTATTAATGGGTTAAAGAGGGGGTGTTGTGGTTCCCCTCCTCCCTAAAACATGAGCATCAGGTATTATTATTATATAAGGAGGAAGAATTTTGTCATGGAAGTGTACAGTAAGTGTTAAAATTATGTTTTTTATGTAGACACACCCACCAATGCATTAAGTATACATGGATTTCACCGTAGCACCACCCACCTGATCCAGTCCCTCCACCTCCTCCTATATGACCACCCACCCGTCCTAATCCCCACTGCAACACACGTTCTTCTTTCTTTCTTTTTTCATTTGCTGAAAAGTGTCATTGTCTGGACATACAAGGTTTCCACCCGACGGGGACGATATGCTCCACGTATCCTGGCTCACAAACACACCCACACAATAACAATTCAACAGTAAAAAACATTGAACAAAGCAGAGAGGCTTTGAAATGAAGTAAAGCTACGGCACATTGGGAGTCATTTGGAGTGTACTGTAGCCCGCCACCAGACATTATGGAAGACGCCTGTCGTCACATTTGTGGCAAAATGAATTTGTGACTTCTGGAATTAACTCTTTAAGACCTGAGAACGCATCTGTGTGTCATTTTTAGATTTCGTTGGGCTATTCAAAAATAGCAGATATACAAGCTCATAGCGCGGCACCGAGTGCCGCGCTATGAGCTTGTAGATCTGCTATTTTTTTTAAATCGTGAAAAATGTTGTGCAAATCTTTGAATATATATATATTTAAAGCGAGCATTTCTAGCTAAAATGTTATTGCTTCTGGGGATTCTACAAATGTCTTCTAAATCAGTTTAAAACAGTTTTCTGAAACACTTATGTTGCTATAATATTAATGTCAGTGTCAAGGAGCCCCACAACGATATGTATTTGGCTGCGGACCCCCATCTAAAAAAAAAAAAAATCCAGGGACCCCCAGAAGCAAAGATTTGAGTAAAAAACAATTGCTTTATAGATATATAT